>NW_026282713.1:172500-219667 GCF_023373465.1 Oncorhynchus keta
CTGTTTTCATGTTTTCAGGACATAAGAACAAACCATGCCTCTGAGGAGGACAAAGACTTTCACCCAGGAGCCTGTAGAACTGCAGTGCCCACACAGACACAGACCCAGACACTATAACATACACACACAGGGCCATGCCATCTCAACACCAGAGAAACTAAGCAGCCATGTTGTTATCAAATTCAGGCAGACTGGGGCACATGAAGAGAGAGAGCGTTATTTGAAAGCCGGTAATAGGAACCAGATTGCTCCTTTAATTAGCGCGTCTCAGTGTGACACTATGCCCCATTATCCTGCTGCCTACAGCTACAACATGTGGAAACAAGCCCAGCCATAGGAAGTGATGTTGGGGGAACCGGTCTAGACCGACGGACATGGATGTGGAGAGGACCATGGGGGTCTAGGCTGGGCTGTGGAGGGAGAAGAATCAATAGCACCACACACACAGTTCTCAACTTGTCACAGAAGGACACAGAGACGTTTTGAACAGGTTTTTGCCAGGATTAGGGAAAGATTTCCTCATCATAAAGAAAACTATCAGACTCCTACTGCTCCTTGCACGGCCAGTCAACAGATTGTCATAACTTGTTGTAATGGGATATATTATGCCGTTGTTATGACAACGTTATGGCTTGATGATGATGGTTGTTACAGTTACCTACTGCTGTAGGATACAGCCGATAAAGTAGGAGTGTGTCTTTGTTTAAGCACGGCACCATCTCATTGCCTTGGTGCATTTACACAAAGCTCATTTAGGACAATATTGTCATCCTGACCCGTAGTACGAGACAGGGGAGGAAGTTAGCCTAGCGGTTAAGAGCGTTGGGCTAGTAACCAGAAGGTGGAATCCCCGAGCTGGCAAGGTGGATAAATCTACCATTCTGTTCCCTGGGTACAGATGGCGTGGATATCCATCAAGCCCCCCACCACACCTCTCTGATTCAGAGGGGTTGGGTTAAATGAGGAAGACACATTTCAGTTGAATGCATTCGGGTGTACAACTGACCATTCTCTCCTACAAGGAGGTTAAAACATGTAACATGAACATCCACATCATCCACCTCTCTCCACCAGTCAATGGTTTGGAATGTAGTGAAATAGGGGTCGAGGAAAAGGGTCTCTCATGTCACACTGCTTCATCAACATCCTGGAGAGCACCACTCAAATCCCACACAGCTGTGTCAACACCACGTAGTAGAATAAGCATTCAGAAAGAGATACCTAAATTAATCATTAATGCAAAGCAGTAATATTTTTCCACACTGTGTGTCGTCGTTGTATGGCTGTTTTGGGTTTGGCACATTCATGTCTAGCCGCAGTGGTAACAAACTTGATTTTCTTGTAACAGTGACACAAGCTAGAGGGCATTCTTTACCTAAAACACACACAGACAAAGACCTTGAAAAGTGCCTCCCGAGTGGCTCAGTGGTCTAAGGCACTACACACGCCAGGGTAGTGGGTTCGATCCCCGGGGACCACCCATACGGAACTGCATCATACGTAGAATGTATGCACACATGACTGTAAGTCGCTTTGGATAAAAGCGTCTGCTAAATGGCATATATTATTATATTATTGGTCTAAGGAACTGCATCACATTGGTCTAAGGAACTGCATCACAGTGGTCTAAGGAACTGCATCGCAGTGGTCTAAGGAACTGCATCACAGTGGTCTAAGGAACTGCATCACAGTGGTCTAAGGAACTGCATCACAGTGGTCTAAGGAACTGCATCACATTGGTGTAAGGAACTGCATCACAGTGGTCTAAGGAACTGCATCGCAGTGGTCTAAGGAACTGCATCACAGTGGTCTAAGGAACTGCATCACAGTGGTCTAAGGAACTGCATCGCAGTGGTCTAAGGAACTGCATCACAGTGGTCTAAGGAACTGCATCGCAGTGGTCTAAGGAACTGCATCACAGTGGTCTAAGGAACTGCATCACAGTGGTCTAAGGAACTGCATCGCAGTGGTCTAAGGAACTGCATCACAGTGGTCTAAGGAACTGCATCACAGTGGTCTAAGGAACTGCATCACAGTGGTCTAAGGAACTGCATCACAGTGGTCTAAGGAACTGCATCACATTGGTCTAAGGAACTGCATCACAGTGGTCTAAGGAACTGCATCACAGTGGTCTAAGGAACTGCATCACAGTGGTCTAAGGAACTGCATCACAGTGGTCTAAGGAACTGCATCACAGTGGTCTAAGGAACTGCATCACAGTGGTCTAAGGAACTGCATCACAGTGGTCTAAGGAACTGCATCACAGTGGTCTAAGGAACTGCATCACAGTGGTCTAAGGAACTGCATCACAGTGGTCTAAGGAACTGCATCACAGTGGTCTAAGGAACTGCATCACAGTGGTCTAAGGAACTGCATCACAGTGGTCTAAGGAACTGCATCACAGTGGTCTAAGGAACTGCATCACAGTGGTCTAAGGCACTGCATCACAGTGGTCTAAGGAACTGCATCACAGTGGTCTAAGGAACTGCATCACAGTGGTCTAAGGAACTGCATCACAGTGGTCTAAGGAACTGCATCACAGTGGTCTAAGGCACTGCATCACAGTGGTCTAAGGAACTGCATCACAGTGGTCTAAGGAACTGCATCACAGTGGTCTAAGGAACTGCATCAAAGTGGTCTAAGGAACTGCATCACATTGGTCTAAGGAACTGCATCACAGTGGTCATAGTGGTCCTTCTGTAGCTCAGTTGGTAGAGCATGGCGCTTGTAACGCCAGGGTAGTGGGTTTGATCCCGGGACCACCCATACGTAGAATGTATGCACACATGACTGTAAGTCGCTTTGGATAAAAGCGTCTGCTAAATGGCATATATTATTATATTATTGGTCTAAGGAACTGCATCACATTGGTCTAAGGAACTGCATCACAGTGGTCTAAGGAACTGCATCACAGTGGTCTAAGGAACTGCATCACAGTGGTCTAAGGAACTGCATCACAGTGGTCTAAGGAACTGCATCACAGTGGTCTAAGGAACTGCATCACAGTGGTCTAAGGAACTGCATCACAGTGGTCTAAGGAACTGCATCACAGTGGTCTAAGGTACTGCATCACAGTGGTTTAAGGAACTGCATCACAGTGGTCTAAGGAACTGCATCACAGTGGTCTAAGGAACTGCATCACAGTGGTCTAAGGAACTGCATCACAGTGGTCTAAGGAACTGCATCACAGTGGTCTAAGGAACTGCATCACAGTGGTCTAAGGAACTGCATCACAGTGGTCTAAGGAACTGCATCACAGTGGTCTAAGGAACTGCATCACAGTGGTCTAAGGAACTGCATCACAGTGGTCTAAGGAACTGCATCACAGTGGTCTAAGGAACTGCATCACAGTGGTCTAAGGAACTGCATCGTAGTGTTAACTGTGTCACTACAGATCCGGCAGACCCAGTGTCATCCGGGTAAGGGGAGGGTTTGTCCGGCTGGGATGTCCTTGTCCCATCGTGCTCTAGCGACTCCTTGTGGCGGCTGGGCGCATGCACACTGACTTCGGTCGTCAGTCAAGATGCAGTGCGGCTTGGCGGGTTGTGTTTCGGAGCACGCATGGCTCTCGACCTTCGCCTCTCCCGAGTCCGTATGGGAGTTGCAGCGATGGGACAAGACTGTAACTACCAATTGGGGAGATAAAGAGGTAAAAAGTACCAGAAAAAATACAACAACAATTTTTTATAAAAAATGTCTTAAAATGTAGACGAGATTACCAGTTCAGACAGTTGGTTGTGTAGACTAGATTACCAGTTCAGACAGTTGCTTGTGTAGACTAGATTACCAGTTCAGACAGTTGGTTGTGTAGACTAGATTACCAGTTCAGACAGTTGGTTGTGTAGACTAGATTACCAGTTCAGACAGTTGGTTGTGTAGACTAGATTACCAGCTCAGACAGTTGGTTGTGTAGACTAGATTACCAGTTCAGACAGTTGGTTGTGTAGACTAGATTACCAGTTCAGACAGTTGGTTGTGTAGATTAGATTACCAGCTCAGACAGTTGGTTGTGTAGACTAGATTACCAGTTCAGACAGTTGGTTGTGTGGACTAGATCACCAGCTCAACAGTTGGTTGTGTAGATTAGATTACCAGCTCAGACAGTTGGTTGTGTAGACTAGATTACCAGTTCAGACAGTTGGTTGTGTGGACTAGATTACCAGCTCAACAGTTGGTTGTGTAGACTAGATTACCAGCTCATACAGTTGGTTGTGTAGACTAGATTACCAGCTCAGACAGTTGGTTGTGTAGACTAGATTACCAGCTCAGACAGTTGGTTGTGTGGACTAGATTACCAGCTCAGACAGGTGGTTGTGTAGACTAGATTACCAGCTCAGACAGTTGGTTGTGTAGACTAGATTACCAGCTCAGACAGTTGGTTGTGTAGACTAGATTACCAGCTCAGACAGTTGGTTGTGTAGACTAGATTACCAGCTCAGACAGTTGGTTGTGTGGACTAGATTACCAGCTCAGACAGGTGGTTGTGTAGACTAGATTACCAGCTCAGACAGTTGGTTGTGTAGACTAGATTACCAGCTCAGACAGTTGGTTGTGTAGACTAGATTACCAGCTCAGACAGGTGGTTGTGTAGACTAGATTACCAGCTCAGACAGGTGGTTGTGTAGACTAGATTTGTCAGACAGGTGGTTGTGTAGACTGGTTGGTTGTCTGACATCAGTGTTTGGAAAACGGTTTTCTTTGTTCCTCACAGCCATGTAATCTGAGAGACTCCCATCTGTCGAGAGCAGGCCAGGACACGCACAGGTATGCCCACAACCTCCTGTCTCTACAACCTCCTGTCTCTACAACCACCTGTCTCTACAACCTCCTGTCTCTACAACCACCTGTCTCTACAACCTCCTGTCTCTACAACCTCCTGTCTCTACAACCACCTGTCTCTACAACCTCCTGTCTCTACAACCTCCTGTCTCTACAACCTCCTGTCTCTACAACCACCTGTCTCTACAACCACCTGTCTCTACAACCTCCTGTCTCTACAACCACCTGTCTCTACAACCTCCTGTCTCTACAACCTCCTGTCTCTACAACCACCTGTCTCTACAACCTCCTGTCTCTACAACCTCCTGTCTCTACAACCTCCTGTCTCTACAACCTCCTGTCTCTACAACCTCCTGTCTCTAAAACCTCCTGTGTCTACAACCTCCTGTCTCTACAACCTCCTGTCTCTACAACCTCCTGTCTGGAAAACCTCCTGTGTCATTCCACAATAGTGCCTGCTAGTCTATCTGAAGAAACCAGAAGGTTTATTATGTCAAGTGTAGTTGTGCTCAGCCTTGGTCCTGAGGGCATCTTAAACAAGTAAAAACAAGTTATGGGTATTAATAATAACAGCACCAGGAAGAGGCCCTGGTGGTTGTGAGTTAAATTAAAGACATTCTGTCTCTTGTGGGGCAAGATTTTCCTCACATCCATTATGACATCATCACCCTGTCCCGTTGATGGCAGAGGGTTGTCTTGGTGATAGATTCCGTGTCAGCCAAAAGGTTCTGCAGCTATGAGAATTTGTGAGCAGAGTGGAACAGACAGAGTAGAATGGAACAGCCGTGGAATTTCTGAATTCTCCCTGGAAACAGTCAAACCTGTAACTGATTCCAGGCCTGTCTGAACGGCCAACTGACCTCAGAGGAAGAGACAGCTGTGATAGGTCTATGCCCTCCAGGAGGGCCCAAATACCATTAGAATGCATATCCTAAACCACAGCAATATACACAAGGAGGGGGGCAATGATGTGAAGGAAACTGCAGCTAGAGACTTCAGTCAGGGAAAAGGAGGGAGATAAATTACATGGACTAACTTTCTTTGGGTTCTTGTGTTTCTGCTCTGTTAACAGTTTTGGATGTGATTTGCTTTGCAATGTCATTTTCTGTTTCCTTTGATTTATGTATCTACTGTTCTCATGTATTATACTGTAGTGTTACCAACAATATGTTACCATTTACTATACTGTAGTGTTACCAACAATATGTTACCATTTACTATACTGTAGTGTTACCAACAATATGTTACCATTTACTATACTGTAGTGTTACCAACAATATGTTACCATTTACTATACTGTAGTGTTACCAACAATATGTTACCATTTACTATACTGTAGTGTTACCAACAATATGTTACCATTTACTATACTGTAGTGTTACCAACAATATGTTACCATTTACTATACTGTAGTGTTACCAACAATATGTTACCATTTACTATATTGTAGTGTTACCAACAATATGTTACCATTTACTATATTGTAGTGTTACCAACAATATGCTACCATTTACTATACTGTAGTGTTAACAACAATATGTTACCATTTACTATACTGTAGTGTTACCAACAATATGCTACCATTTACTATAATGTAGTGTTACCAACAATATGTTACCATTTACTATACTGTAGTGTCCTAAACAATATGTTACCATTTACTATACTGTAGTGTTGCCAACAATATGTTACCATTTACTATATTGTAGTGTTACCAACAATATGCTACCATTTACTATACTGTAGTGTTACCAACAATATGTTACCATTTACTATACTGTATTGTCCTAAACAATATGTTACCATTTACTATACTGTAGTGTTACCAACAATATGTTACCATTTACTATACTGTAGTGTTACCAACAATATGTTACCATTTACTATACTGTAGTGTTACCAACAATATGTTACCATTTACTATACTGTAGTGTTACCAACAATATGTTACCATTTACTATACTGTAGTGTTACCAACAATATGTTACCATTTACTATACTGTAGTGTTACCAACAATATGTTACCATTTACTATACTGTAGTGTTACCAACAATATGTTACCATTTACTGTACTGTTGTATCACCAACAATATGATATCATTTACTATACTGTAGTGTTACCAACAATATGTTACCATTTACTATACGGTAGTGTCATAAACAATATGTTACCATTTATTATACTGTAGTGTTAGCAACAATATGTTACCATTTACTATACTGTAGTGTTACCAACAATATGTTACCATTTACTATACTGTAGTGTTACCAACAATATGTTACCATTTACTGTACTGTTGTATCACCAACAATATGATATCATTTACTATACTGTAGTGTTACCAACAATATGTTACCATTTACTATACGGTAGTGTCATAAACAATATGTTACCATTTACTATACTGTAGTGTTAGCAACAATATGTTACCATTTACTATACTGTAGTTTTACCAACAATATGTTACCATTTACTATATTGTAGTGTTACCAACAATATGTTACCATTTACTATACTGTAGTGTTACCAACAATATGTTACCATTTACTATACTGTAGTGTTACCAACAATATGTTACCATTTACTATACTGTAGTGTTACCAACAATATGTTACCATTTACTATATTGTAGTGTTGCCAACAATATGTTACCATTTACTATACTGTAGTGTTACCAACAATATGTTACCATTTACTATACTGTAGTGTTACCAACAATATTTACTACCATTTACTATACTGTAGTGTCATAAACAATATGTTACCATTTACTATACTGTAGTGTTACCAACAATATGTTACCATTTACTATATTGTAGTGTTACCAACAATATGTTACCATTTACTATATTGTAGTGTTACCAACAATATGTTACCATTTACTATATTGTAGTGTTACCAACAATATGTTACCATTTACTATACTGTAGTGTTACCAACAATATGCTACCATTTACTATACTGTAGTGTTACCAACAATATGCTACCATTTACTATACTGTAGTGTTACCAACAATATGTTACCATTTACTATACTGTAGTGTCCTAAACAATATGTTACCATTTACTATACTGTAGTGTTAACAACAATATGTTACCATTTACTATACTGTAGTGTTACCAACAATATGTTACCATTTACTATACTGTAGTGTTACCAACAATATGTTACCATTTACTATACTGTAGTGTTACCAACAATATGTTACCATTTACTATACTGTAGTGTTACCAACAATATGTTACCATTTACTATACTGTAGTGTTACCAACAATATGTTACCATTTACTATACTGTAGTGTTACCAACAATATGTTACCATTTACTGTACTGTTGTATCACCAACAATATGATATCATTTACTATACTGTAGTGTTACCAACAATATGTTACCATTTACTATACTGTAGTGTTAACAACAATATGTTACCATTTACTATACTGTAGTGTTACCAACAATATGTTACCATTTACTATACTGTAGTGTTACCAACAATATGTTACCATTTACTATACTGTAGTGTTACCAACAATATGTTACCATTTACTGTACTGTTGTATCACCAACAATATGATATCATTTACTATACTGTAGTGTTACCAACAATATGTTACCATTTACTATACGGTAGTGTCCTAAACAATATGTTACCATTTACTATACTGTAGTGTCCTAAACAATATGTTACCATTTACTATACTGTAGTGTCCTAAACAATATGTTGCCATTTACTATACTGTAGTGTTACCAACAATATGTTACCATTTACTATACTGTAGTGTTACCAACAATATGTTACCATTTACTATACTGTAGTGTTACCAACAATATGTTACCATTTACTATACTGTAGTGTCATAAAAAATATGTTACCTTTTACTATACTGTAGTGTTACCAACAATATGTTACCATTTACTTGTGTCACGACTCCCACAGAAGGTGGCTCCTCTTCCTGTTCAGGCGGCGCTCGGCGGTCGTCGTCACCGGTCTACTAGCTGCCACCAATCCCCTTTTCTTTTTCTGTTGGTTTTGTCTTATTGGTTACACCTGTTTCTTGTTTGGGTTTTGGTTAGGGCTATTTGAGCCGGTTATGCCCGCCTGCTTCTGTTCGTTTTGTGGATGTGCTATTTTCTTATTTTCTCCGGACTGTTTGGGTCCTGTTTTTGGGTCCGGTCATTGTATGTGCCTGGTGTTTTGGCGTGACCTTTTCTGTCACCGGAATAAATACGGTTGTCCTAAACCCTCCACTCTCTGCGCCTGACTCCGCACCCACTACTCCTAGAAGTCTCTCTGCGCCTGACTCCGCACCCACTACTCCTAGAAGTCTCTCTGCGCCTGACTCCGCACCCACTACTCCTAGAAGTCTCTCTGCTCCTGACTCCGCACCCACTACTCCTAGAAGTCTCTCTGCTCCTGACTCCGCACCCACTACTCCTAGAAGTCTCTCTGCGCCTGACTCCGCACCCACTACTCCTAGAAGTCTCTCTGCGCCTGACTCCGCACCCACTACTCCTAGAAGTCTCTCTGCGCCTGACTCCGCACCCACTACTCCTAGAAGTCTCTCTGCGCCTGACTCCAAACCCACTACTCCTAGAAGTCTCTCTGCGCCTGACTCCAAACCCACTACTCCGAGAAGTCTCTCTGCTCCTGACTCCGCTCCCACTACTCCTAGAAGTCTCTCTGCGCCTGACTCCGCACCCACTACTCCTAGAAGTCTCTCTGCGCCTGACTCCGCACCCACTACTCCTAGAAGTCTCTCTGCACCTGACTCCAAACCCACTACTCCTAGAAGTCTCTCTGCGCCTGACTCCGCACCCATTACTCCTAGAAGTCGTAACAACTTGATTGTAGTGTCATCAACAATGAGCAGATTTCCAAATCAGCAATGTGTACCACATGCTCGGCACGTCATGCAGTGGCAGTCAACAACCCTTCTATAGTGGTTAGAGTATTGGGCCAGTAACCAAAAGGTTGCTGGATCAAATCCCCGAGCTGACAAGGTAAACATCTGCCGTTCTGCCCCTTGCAAGGCAGTCAACCCTCTGTTCCCCGGGCAACGAAGACGTGGATGTCGTTTATGGCAGCCCCCCCGCACCTCTCTGATTGTATCCGAAGCATCTCTCTCTTGCCTGAGGTCCATATGAAAGCATTACAGACAACATGGTGGTCCAATAAGACTTTATAATTGATAAATACACAAACACACATAATCAGTCCTGAATGCCAACATTAAGACATAACAACATGAACACATACAGAAACTATATGCTAAATCAAGTCTTCCACATTCATGGTCAGTGAATTAATTAAAAGATGCCCCACAATAAATAACCCACTGTTCTGAATGGTGGGCACTCCAAAAAACAATACTTCCTTTGAACAATATGAGATAAGCGAGGGACACTTCTGGCAATGCTATACTGGCTAGCACAGGAGGCTGGTGATTGGAATGGTATCAAATGTGTTTCAACATCATTCCATAAATTCCGATCCAGCCATTACTATGAGCCCGTCCTCCCCAATGAAGGTGCCACCAGCCATTACTATGAGCCCGTCCTCCCCAATGAAGGTACCACCAGCCATTACTATGAGCCCGTCCTCCCCAATGAAGGTACCTCCAGCCATTACTATGAGCCCGTCCTCCCCAATGAAGGTACCACCAGCCACCTCCAGCCATTACTATGAGCCCGTCCTCCCCAATGAAGGTACCACCAGCCACCTCCAGCCATTACTATGAGCCCGTCCTCCCCAATGAAGGTGCCACCAGCCACCTCCAGCCATTACTATGAGCCCGTCCTCCCCAATGAAGGTACCACCAGCCACCTCCAGCCATTACTATGAGCCCGTCCTCCCCAATGAAGGTACCACCAGCCACCTCCAGCCATTACTATGAGCCCGTCCTCCCCAATGAAGGTACCACCAGCCACCTCCAGCCATTACTATGAGCCCGTCCTCCCCAATGAAGGTACCACCAGCCACCTCCAGCCATTACTATGAGCCCGTCCTCCCCAATGAAGGTACCACCAGCCACCTCCAGCCATTACTATGAGCCCGTCCTCCCCAATGAAGGTGCCACCAGCCACCTCCAGCCATTACTATGAGCCTGTCCTCCCCAATGAAGGTACCACCAGCCACCTCCAGCCATTACTATGAGCCCGTCCTCCCCAATGAAGGTGCCACCAGCCACCTCCAGCCATTACTATGAGCCCGTCCTCCCCAATGAAGGTACCACCAGCCACCTCCAGCCATTACTAGGTACCACCAGCCACCTCCAGCCATTACTATGAGCCCGTCCTCCCCAATGAAGGTGCCACCAGCCACCTCCAGCCATTACTATGAGCCCGTCCTCCCCAATGAAGGTACCACCAGCCACCTCCAGCCATTACTATGAGCCCGTCCTCCCCAATGAAGGTGCCACCAGCCACCTCCAGCCATTACTATGAGCCCGTCCTCCCCAATGAAGGTACCACCAGCCGCCTATGCAGGTAGAGTTTCCTCTGGGAAAAAGAGCAAGGCAACATCTGTTATTTCACTGGCCCACACATATGTCCGAAGAACTCTTTTGGGACACATTTTTTGAAGATTGTATGGCTCTTGTCAAAGGTAGTGCACTATAAAGGGGATAGGGTTCCACTTGGGACATAAGCCAAATGACGTTGATTGACTACTACTGACTCTGGGAACGTCGTCTTCTTATTATGGGAGACACATGCTATAACATGTCTTTGCTGTCATCTGTCTGTGTAAAGGGAGGGAGGAATAGACAGACGTGTGTTGAGGCAAGTGAATTAACAGATGTTGCCTTGCTCTTTTTCCCAGAGGTCTGCGGTGCTGATGAAGGTGACTCGAGCCAGCACAGGCGGCTGGTGGCACCTTGATCGTTTCATAATTGTATCTCCTCAGGATGTGTCTGATGTAGTGTTGGAAGGTTGTCAAGGTTGTGCTGAACTCATCTTCAAGGGAGAAATGTATCCGCCCAAGCAAGCTTCCATGATTACATCACTCCTCTGGACCTCTTGAGATAAGAGAGAAATTACATTCTTAATTAAAGGTTTCATGCCTGCCTCAAACCAGTTGTAGGGGCAGAGTCGGCTATCATTGTATTAATTGTCTGTTTCATAGTCATATAACAGCTGGTTATATAACAGGCAGTTGGTCTGAGTTGATTGTGTCCCCATGTCAGTCCTGTCTTTTCCAACACTACAGACACAATGTATTTACAATCCGCTGTGTGTGGAAGAAAGCCATGTGAAAGAGCCTGAGAAACTGGGAGGAAAGCTAACACAAAAAAACATGTTTTGGCCAAACAATAGTCTAATATCCATGTACTAAAACATAAGCATCATATCTCAAACAAGGGACTGTTTCAATGTTCAGGTAGGGACATCTTTTTCTTAGGGAAAGCTGTGGAACCTGTGAGATGTGACATACTGAGAATTTAAACGCATATCTCTTATAGGTTGGGATTTTAAACGATCAAATCTATGTAAATTCCACTCAAGCAAAAAAACAACAACCGAGGATTGTAAAACTCAAGATAAACCGTTAGGTTCTTATCTTGATCTTATTAAATCAATGTCAAGACACCTGCCCTAAAAATAAAAGCTCTGACTCTGCTGACTTTATAAAGGAAAAATGTACTTACTGTGACTGAGAGGGAGAGAGAGAGAGAGAGAGAGAGAGAGAGAGAGAGAGAGAGAGAGAGAGAGAGAGAGAGAGAGAGAGAGAGAGAGAGAGAGAGAGAGAGAGAGAGAGAGAGAGAGAGAGAGAGAGAGAGAGAGAGAGAGAGAGAGAGAGAGAGAGAAATGTGTGTGTGTGTGTGTGTGTGTGTGTGTGTGTGTGTGTGTGTGTGTGTGTGTGTGTGTGTGTGTGTGTGTGTGTGTGTGTGTGTGTGTGTGTGTGTGTGTGTGTGTGTGTGTGTGTGTGTGTGTGTGTGTCATATGTTCATTAGCAGTCGACTCATGTTATCCATAAAACTATGCCTGAAGGAGACTGCCAGCCTCCTCTGTTTGGGAGATATACATGTGGGCTTACACAGTCATACATTCCAACGGTTTGAAGCAGCCAGGTCTGAGTAATCATTAACATTCAGTAGTAATTACTATATCTGTTGTTTGTTGTTCTGTTGCTTCTTCCTCCTCCTCCTTTTCCTCCTCCTCTTCTTCCTCCTCCTCCTCTTCCTCCTCCTCCTCTTCCTCCTCCCCCTCCTCCTCCTCCTCCTCCTCCTCCAACAGCCTGACACTCTATGATGACAGGACAGGCGAGGAGCTGGGCTGGAGGCGGGCCAGTTACTCAACACTGGAGAAACGGGTTTCTCTCCTCCTCGCCTGCCTGCCTGCCCGTCTGCACAGAACAGAGCAGAGGAGCTGTGTCATGTGTAATTTAATACCAGACGCAGGCTGAATGAGCCTCACTGCACACAGAGAGCCCCCTCACAGCCTGAGAGGCAGGCAGGCAGGAGAGGCAGGCAGGCTAAGCAGGCAGACTTCCAGGGTTCGGCTCAGCCCTCCATGACAGGACAAAGAGCAGGGGATGAGGGACCGGCCAGAGCCCTAGTGAGGGACCGACCAGAGCCCTTGTGAGGGACCGACCAGAGCCCTTGTGAGGGACCGACCAGAGCCCTAGTGAAGGACCGACCAGAGCCCTAGTGGACCCATCAACGTCTCGCTCTCCCCGTGGCCAGGTACCAGAACCCCCCCCTCTCTCTCTCTCTGTTCTGTTTCCTCTGTTACAGTAGTACAGTCACAGTGTTGAAGGCAGACAGTAGTGTAATAGAGATTTACTGTACTAGAATGGGCAGTAGCAGCACTTTCCTAAAGAGAACAGAACAGCACAGAATTCTGCACTGTAAGGGGTTTTAGACATGCCACTGTAAGGGGTTTTAGACATGCCACTGTAAGGGGTTTTAGACATGCCACTGTAAGAGGTTTTAGACATGCCACTGTAAGAGGTTTTAGACATGCCACTGTAAGAGGTTTTAGACATGCCACTGTAAGAGGTTTTAGACATGCCACTGTAAGAGGTTTTAGACATGCCACTGTAAGAGGTTTTAGACATGCCACTGTAAGAGGTTTTAGACATGCCACTGTAAGAGGTTTTAGACATGCCACTGTAAGAGGTTTTAGACATGCCACTGTAAGAGGTTTTAGACATGCCACTGTAAGAGGTTTTAGACATGCCACTGAAAGGAGTTTTAGATATGCCACTGTAAGAGGTTTTAGACATGCCACTGTAAGAGGTTTTAGACATGCATGCTTGCACTCATTGCCTATTGATTATTTTGTCCAGGACATATTGCAATTTAAGCTGTTGCCTTTTTTTCTTAAGTGGAAAACTTTCTCTTGTAAGAAGAGAAGTGTATGTGCTGTTTGTGCACTTGAGGTGTAAATGTCTCTGGCCATGTTCCAATGCAATCACCGTACTTTCTCCCTCTGGGAATGCTGGGAAGAACAGGGCTCTGGTAAACATCCCCTGTCACAGTTTCTTTCTCTACATAATAATGCTGGGTTCAAGACTTCAGGGCACTTTCTGATACACCAGTTTTCTGAAACAGGAGCAACTGAGAGGAAGTGTGTGGTAAAGGATCATACTGAAGGTTTTTAAGGATTAGTGGTCAGTGCTGTATGTTCTGTTGGAATGTTCTCTCTGGGGGTCGGAATGCCACCCTAAAGCCAAGAGGGGATACACCGCATGAAGCACTGCAACCCTAAAGCCAAGAGGGGATAGACCGCATGAACCGGATACACCGCATGAAGCACTGGAACCCTAAAGCCAAGAAGGAATACGCCGCATGAACACTGCAACCCTAAAGCCAAGAGGGGATACACCACATGAACACTGCAACCCTTAAGCCAAGAGGGGATACACCGCATGAACACTGCAACCCTTAAGCCAAGAGGGGATAGACCGCATGAACCGGATACACCGCATGAAGCACTGGAACCCTAAAGCCAAGAGGGGATACACTGCATGAACACTGCAACCCTAAAGCCAAGAGGGGATACACCGCATGAACACTGCAACCCTAAAGCCAAGAGGGGATACACCGCATGAACACTGCAACCCTTAAGCCAAGAGGGGATACACCGCATGAACACTGGAACCCTAAAGCCAAGAAGGAATACACCGCATGAACACTGCAACCCTTAAGCCAAGAGGGGATACACCGCATGAACACTGCAACCCTAAAGCCAAGAGGGGATACACCGCATGAACACTGCAACCCTTAAGCCAAGAGAGGATACACCGCATGAACACTGCAACCCTAAAGCCAAGAGGGGATACACCGCATGAACACTGCAACCCTAAAGCCAAGAAGGGATACACCGCATGAACACTGCAACCCTAAAGCCAAGAGGGGATACACCGCATGAACACTGCAACCCTTTAGCCAAGAGAGGATACACCGCATGAACACTGCAACCCTAAAGCCAAGAGGGGATACACCGCATGAACACTGCAACCCTTAAGCCAAGAGGGGATACACCGCATGAACACTGGAACCCTAAAGCCAAGAAGGAATACGCCGCATGAACACTGCAACCCTTAAGCCAAGAGGGGATACACCGCATGAACACTGCAACCCTAAAGCCAAGAGGGGATACACCGCATGAACACTGCAACCCTTAAGCCAAGAGGGGATACACCGCATGAACACTGCAACCCTAAAGCCAAGAGGGGATACACCGCATGAACACTGCAACCCTAAAGCCAAGAAGGGATACACCGCATGAACACTGCAACCCTAAAGCCAAGAGGGGATACACCGCATGAAGCACTGCAACCCTAAAGGCAAGAGGGGATACACCGCATGAAGCACTGCAACCCTAAAGCAAAGAGGGGATACACTGCCTGAAGCACTGCAACCCTAAAGGCAAGAGGGGATACACTGCATGAAGCACTGCAACCCTAAAGGCAAGAAGGGGATACACTGCATGAAGCACTGCAACCCTAAAGGCAAGAGGGGATACACTGCATGAAGCACTGCAACCCTAAAGGCAAGAGGGGATACACTGCATGAATCTCTGGAAGAGCAAGAATAACATAGAGCTTTCAATGATCCCTGTGATAAATACAATTTGACATGTATTTATTTGATAAACTTTCCCCCTGCCTGCATGCTTGTGAGAGAGAGTGTTCTAATTAGTGCTCCATGCTGTGTAAGCGTTCTCTGAGGATTGTGCTGTGGGGAACAGATACAGACTCTGTCTGCCTCCCAAATGCCCATAGGGCTCTGGTCAGAAGTAGTGCACTACATGGGGAATAGGGTGCCATTTGGGACACACTGACTGAACACCTCAGGCAACCTGAAAGGAAACTCAGTCAGATCAGGTCACGGTCGGGAATGAGTTTGGTTTGGGTGGCAGCAGGGTCGACTGGGAAATGAAAATAAAATCTCCGGTACAGTACAGTCCTTGTGTTCTGCACCACTTCTTATGGACGTTATTTTCTCTCTGTTTCCATCCCCAGTGCTCAATGCTGTGTTAGTGCACTGTAGCTTTAAGGCTGCCTGCTGCTATAATGAGGCTGTTCACTGATCCATCCAGGTGCTGCGAGGGGAACTACCTACAGTGGTTTAGCATTATAATACTCCATTGGGGTGGTTCACTTGCACAACATCCAAGAATTACAGTCTACAATAGACCAACAACATGGAGTCTATGTTGAGACAACGTTGTGTGGTGGTTGTGTGTTTGCTGTTCTTTCACATCAACTTGAGTTCCTCAGTTCAAGCCCTTTGGTTGGACAGCGAGGAACCGACAGCGTACAGTGTGCTTTCCTTTGCATTACTAGACAGCTCAACACACACAGCCCAGTCTGCCTCCTGTTGGTAAGTGCTGTGTGCGTTGTGTTGAAGCCTGTGTGACCCCAGCTGTCTCTGTTAACTCTATCAGCAGCATCATACTGGATTCTCCAGCCCCCGCCGAGCCCCAGCTCTTTAGCTGTACAGTGCATTAGTCTCACTCCCCACGGCTCTCAGGTTGTGTCGGCCGGGTCATTCGCCCATTTGCACTTTGACCAGCATGCCTGATGCCTGACTCCAGATAGAGGTGCATACCATCTGTTATTACCACAGGGAATTGGTCTGGGATGGAGGTTGGCCAGTGAATTACAGTGCAGGACATTACTCAGTACCACTGCTACGTGGTTTTACACAGATACTCCCTACATCCAACACATGGGTATGTAAATGCATTGATTATTTAGATTTTTCAGATTTCAAACTTTTACTGGTATTATAATTTTCCTGCAGAGCACACACTTGGGATTATTGCGTTAAAATACAGCTGATCTTTGTAAACCCTGTGTGTGTTGTACTGTATGTGTGTCTATAGTTGTGTTTAATGTTGTGTTAGTGTATGTAAGTTGTTTAGTCTGAAACGTTGTTCCCTCTGCTGCTATTGGACCAGGTCTCTTGGAAAAGAGATGTTCCAGTTGAACAGTACAGTACAGTGCTGCTATTGGACCAGGTCTGAGTGAGTGAAAAGAGATGTTCCAGTTGAGTGAGTACAGTGAGTGAGTGAGTGAGTGAGTGAGTGGAGTGAGTGGTGAGTGAGTGAGTGAGTGAGTGAGTGAGTGAGTGGTGAGTGGTGAGTGAGTGGTGGTGAGTGAGTGAGTGAGTGAGTGAGTGAGTGAGTGAGTGAGTGAGTGAGTGGCTATGCCAGCCTGGTCTGATATAGCTGAATGGGCCCAGAGCTAGATGGCCTGGGCATTGGGCCGAATATGGGCCGAAGTTGTGCCGGAACTGGGCCAGAGCTGGGCAGACCAGAGGGGGGGTTAGAGGCCCAAAGCTCCCATGTGCACTCCATATGGGAGAGTGTGTGTTTACACTGGCAGGGGCACGGCCGGCCTCTAACAGAGCTTACGTGGAGAGAGACTAACTTACAACAAACTGTCTGAATGGCCCTAGATGGCAGTCATCTTTGTGTTATAATGGTTTATTTTCAGGGAGCATATTAAATACCCACGGATGGATTGAGATCTCACTAGTGTAGCTTTGCTGCGTGTTTGCTTGCTAGGTAGGATACTATAGGGCAAAGTGTTCTCAGACTGAAGAATTCTCTAACTCCATTGTGTCAATAAACTCAATGTTTACACTACCTCTTCTCCATCTCTCCCTGTGACTGGACTGTTCCACTGTGGAAGGCTGTGGGGGAGGAGGAGGGGGGGTGATACAGTTGGACTGGCTCACTGTAGCAGGAGATGGAGGGTGTTGTCTGGCAGACATTATGGCTGCTGCCTCACATCACACTTGGGACTAATGAGTCAATACTGTACAGGCCCATCGCTGGTGGGGGTGAAAACACACACACACACACACACACACACACACACACACACACACACACACACACACACACACACACACACACACACACACACACACACACACACACACACACACACACACACACACACACACACACACACACAGCAAGCAGAGCCAGACACACTGCTACATAACGTTGAGGTAGGTTTGTCATCATTGCTAAACCATAAAAGTGGATTCATATTTCCTCTGGGGAAGTTTCTGCCTTATGTTTGCCCGTACTGTAACCTGGGTTGGACCTTATAAATCGAGGTCAACATGAGGAATGACTGTTGTCATGACTAAGATATCATTGTTTTCCTGGTAGAATAGCGTATATCCTGGGAACCATATTTGAATGGCATACATATAACTACTAAATATATACATGATCATTAAGAGCATTCAAGGTACCGACAGAGATGGCCGCCTCGCTTCGCGTTCCTAGGAAACTATGCAGTTTTTTGTTTTTTTACGTGTTATTTCTTACATTAGTACCCCAGGTCATCTTAGGTTTCATTACATACAGTCGAGAAGAACTACTGAATATAAGATCAGCGTCAACTCACCATCAGTACGACCAAGAATATGTTTTCCGCGACGCGGATCCTGTGTTCTGCCTTACAAACAGGACAACGGAATGGATCACATGCAGCAACCCAAGAAAACGACTCCGAAAAAGAGGGAAACGTAGCGGTCTTCTGGTCAGACTCCGGACAAGGGCACATCGTGCACCACTCCCCAGCATTCTTCTTGCCAATGTCCAGTCTCTTGACAACAAGGTTGATGAAATCCGAGCAAGGGTAGCATTCCAGAGGGACATCAGAGACTGCAACGTTCTCTGCTTCACGGAAACATGGCTCACTGGGAAGACGCTATCCGATGCGGTGCAGCCAACGGGTTTCTCCACGCATCGCGCGGACTGAAACAAACATCTTTCTGGTAAGAAGAGTGGCGGGGGCGTATGCCTCATGACTAACGAGACATGGTGTGATGAAGGAAACATACAGGAACTCAAATCCTTCTGTTCACCTGATTTAGAATTCCTCACAATCAAATGTAGACCGCATTATCTTCCAAGAGAATTCTCTTCGATTATAATCACAGCCGTATATATCCCCCCCCAAGCAGACACATCGATGGCTCTGAACGAACTTTATTTAACTCTTTGCAAACTGGAAACCATTTATCCGGAGGCTGCATTCATTGTAGCTGGGGATTTTAACAAAGCTAATCTGAAAACAAGACTCCCTAAATTTTATCAGCATATCGATTGCGCAACCAGGGGTGGTAAAACCTTGGATCATTGTTACTCTAACTTCCGCGACGCATATAAGGCCCTGCCCCGCCCCCCTTTCGGAAAAGCTGACCACGACTCCATTTTGTTGATCCCTGCCTACAGGCAGAAACTTAAACAAGAGGCTCCCACGCTGAGGTCTGTCCAACGCTGGTCAGACCAAGCTGACTCCACACTCCAAGACTGCTTCCATCACGTGGACTGGGACATGTTTCGTATTGCGTCAGATAAAAATATTGACGAATACGCTGATTCGGTGTGCGAGTTCATTAGAACGTGCGTCGAAGATGTCGTTCCCATAGCAACGATAAAAACATTCCCTAACCAGAAACCGTGGATGATGGCAGCATTCGCGTGAAACTGAAAGCGCGAACCACTGCTTTTAATCAGGGCAAGGTGTCTGGCAACATGACCGAATACAAACAGTGCAGCTATTCCCTCCGCAAGGCTATTAAACAAGCTAAGCGTCAGTACAGAGACAAAGTAGAATCTCAATTCAACGGCTCAGACACAAGAGGCATGTGGCAGGGTCTACAGTCAATCACGGACGACAAGAAGAAACCCAGCCCAGTCACGGACCAGGATGTCTTGCTCCCAGGCAGACTAAATAACTTTTTGCCTGCTTTCAGGACAATACAGTGCCACTGACACGGCCTGCAACGAAAACATGCGGTCTCTCCTTCACTGCAGCCGAGGTGAGTAAGACATTTAAACGTGTTAACCCTCGCAAGGCTGCAGGCCCAGACGGCATCCCCAGCCGCGCCCTCAGAGCATGCGCAGACCAGCTGGCCGGTGTGTTTACGGACATATTCAATCAATCCCTATACCAGTCTGCTGTTCCCACATGCTTCAAGAGGGCCACCATTGTTCCTGTTCCCAAGAAAGCTAAGGTAACTGAGCTAAACGACTACCGCCCGCAGCACTCACTTCCGTCATCATGAAGTGCTTTGAGAGACTAGTCAAGGACCATATCACCTCCACCCTACCTGACACCCTAGACCCACTCCAATTTGCTTACCGCCCAAATAGGTCCACAGACGATGCAATCTCAACCACACTGCACGCTGCCCTAACCCACCTGGACAAGAGGAATACCTATGTGAGAATGCTGTTCATCGACTACAGCTCGGCATTCAACACCATTGGTCCACTCACACTGACAGCGTCGTGAAGAAGGCGCAGCAGCGCCTCTTCAACCTCAGGAGGCTGAAGAAATTTGTCTTGTCACCAAAAGCACTCACAAACTTCTACAGATGCACAATCGAGAGCATCCTGGCGGGCTGTATCACCGCCTGGTACGTCAACTGCTCCGCCCTCAACCGTAAGGCTCTCCAGAGGGTAATGAGGTCTGCACAACGCATCACCGGGGGCAAACTACCTGCCCTCCAGGACACCTACACCACCCGATGTTACAGGAAGGCCATAAAGATCATCAAGGACATCAACCACCCGAACCACTGCCTGTTCACCCCGCTATCATCCAGAAGGCGAGGTCAGTACAGGTGCATCAAAGCTGGGACCGAGAGACTGAAAAACAGCTTGTATCTCAAGGCCATCAGACTGTTAAACAGCCACCACTAACATTGAGTGGCTGCTGCCAACACACTGTCATTGACACTGACCCAACTCCAGCCACTTTAATAATGGGAATTGATGGGAAATGATGTAAATATATCACTAGCCACTTTAAACAATGCTACCTTATATAATGTTACTTACCCTACATTATTCATCTCATATGCATACGTATATACTGTACTCTACATCATCGACTGCATCCTTATGTAATACATGTATCACTAGCCACTTTAACTATGCCACTTTGTTTACTTTGTCTACATACTCATCTCATATGTATATACTGTACTCGATACCATCTACTGTATGCTGCTCTGTACCATCACTCATTCATATATCCTTATGTACATATTCTTTATCCCCTTACACTGTGTATAAGACAGTAGTTTTGGAATTGTTAGTTAGATTACTTATTGGTTATCACTGCATTGTCGGAACTAGAAGCACAAGCATTTCGCTACACTCGCATTTACATCTGCTAACCATGTGTATGTGACAAATAAAATTTGATTTGATTTGATTTGAGGTGCATCATCAACACTAACCTGTAACACCAGTGATAATAATAAACTCTGGGTAATTCCATTCAGCTACACACAGCCTTCCCTCAGGGTAATTCCATTCAGCTACACACAGCCTTCCCTCAGGTTAATTCCATTCAGCTACACACAGCCTTCCCTCGGGGTAATTCCATTCAGCTACACACAGCCTTCCCTCAGGGTAATTCCATTCAGCTACACACAGCCTTCCCTCAGTGTAATTCCATTCAGCTACACACAGCCTTCTCTCAGGGTAATTCCATTCAGCTACACACAGCCTTCCCTTGGGGTAAGGTAGTTAGGGAGGTCTTTACAGCCACCATGTTTATCAGAGTATGTTTACAGGAGTGGACGTACACAGACATGTAAACTTCCTTCTCTTTGATGAATTATCGTGAGCCTAGTGTACAGATGAATTACTGACTGCGAGAGCGAGAGCGAGAGCGAGAGAGAAGAGCAGACCGCCACCAGGTTTTGTGTTGGGAATAGAGGAACAGAGAGATAGGAGAAGAGAGGAGGGGAACAGAGACAGGAGAAGGGAGGAGAGGAACAGAGAGATAGGAGAAGGGAGGAGAGGAACAGAGAGAGCAGAAGGGAGGAGAGGAACAGAGAGATAGGAGAAGGGAGGAGAGGAACAGAGAGAGCGGAAGGGAGGAGAGGAACAGAGAGATAGGAGAAGGGAGGAGAGGAACAGAGAAATAGAAGAAGGGAGGAGAGCAACAGAGAGATAGGAGAAGGGAGGAGAGGAACAGAGATAGAAGAGGGGAGGAGCAAAGAGAGATAGGAGAAGGGAGGAGAGGAACAGAGAGATAGGAGAAGGGAGGAGAGGAACAGAGAAATAGAAGAGGGGAGGAACAGAGCAACAGAGATAGGAAAGGGAGGAGAGAACAGAGAGAAGGGAAGGGAGAGGAACAGAGAGATAGAAGAAGGGAGGAGAGGAACAGAGAGATAGGAGAAGGGAGGAGAGGAACAGAGAAATAGAAGAGGGGAGGAGAGGAACAGAGAGATAGGAGAAGGGAGGAGAGGAACAGAGAGATAGGAGAAGGGAGGAGAGGAACAGAGAGATAGGAGAAGGGAGGAGAGGAACAGAGAAATAGAAGAGGGGAGGAGAGGAACAGAGAGATAGGAGAAGGGAGGAGAGGAACAGAGAAATAGAAGAGGGGAGGAGAGGAACAGAGAGATAGGAGAAGGGAGGAGAGGAACAGAAAGACTGAGGAACAAAGGAAATGGGGCACTGTTCCATGACAGTGTTTTAACTCTCTGTTTGATAGACTATCATATAACATGCTTTATGTTTGTTTCTCTCCATCATTCTTCCTATCCCTCCCTTTCTTCCTCTCTATCCCTCCCTTTCTTCCTCTCTATCCCTCCCTTTCTTCCTCTCTATCCCTTCCTTTCCCTCTCCTCCCGAACAATGAACTCTCCACTTAACTCTCTCTCTCTCTCTCTCTCTCTCTCTCTCTCTCTCTCTCTCTCTCTCTCTCTCTCTCTCTCTCTCTCTCTCTCTCTCACACACAGCTGTAACCAGCCTTCCCTGGCACCAGCAGAAACCCAAGGCCATCTCTGATTGCACTTGGCCATCCCTCTCCCCTTCCCTCCCTCTTGTTCCAGTCTTGCCGCTCCCCCATCTCCCAGTGGTGGCATTGGGGCTCCCAGGATGCGGCTGCTCAGCGCTTTCTTGCTCCTCCTGCTCCTCAGGTCCACTGAGCCCAGGAAGGGTGGACGGAACAGAGAAAGGGGCAGGGCCCGGGGTAAAGGCAGGGCCAATGCTGTCAAACGCCAAACCTCTGAATGCAAGGAATACATGGAGGCCGGAGAGAAATACCTGGACTGTCAGGACCGCCAGCTGACCGGGGTGCAACAGCACTGGCCTGAAGACATCCACCACCTCCTGCTGGCCCGCAACAAGATCCAGGTGCTCAGAGACAACACCTTCTCCCAGTTCAAGAACCTAAAGAGTCTGGATCTACAACAGAATGAGCTCTACATGGTGGAGGAGGAGGCGTTCGCAGGGCTGGGACAGCTCACTACTCTGCTTCTTCAGCACAACCAGATGAAGACTGCTTCTGAGGAGCATCTGCTGCCCTTGCCAAACCTCCGCTACCTGCGTCTCTATGACAACCCCTGGGACTGCCGGTGCTCGCTGGATAGTCTGGTCAGGACACTGCAGGTGCCCAGCAACCGTAACCTTGGGAACTACGCAAAGTGTTCGGAGCCGGACGCGCTGAGAGGTCAGAAGCTGAAGAAGATGAGGCCAGAGCTGCTGTGTGCTGAGGATGGGGAGGGCCATCTGCCAGGGCAGAAACCTCAGGAGGGGCAGGGTAGTCTGCCCAAACCACCTCCCATCAAGAAGTACCCTGATGCCAACTCCTTGTGCCACACCTACATGTTCCCCAAACCCATGCTGGACTGCAAGAGCAAAGGTAAGCTATGAGCCAACCAAGCTTGTCTCCCTTTCATTTGTTTGTGTGACCTGTGTGAAGAATGTCCTCCTTGGAGGACAATGGCGTGTTGTATTCTGGTCTTTCAGAACACTGGAGTGAGTTATTGGGGTTCTCAGGGCCATGGGTTCCTCGACCCAGATGAATCTCTACTGAAACAGCTTTTTAGTCCAAGATTAGGACTAGTATGGGTCAGGGAAACCGGCCCTCCGTGTATGAGTCACATGTCCATCTGAAATCTCTGGCCATTGTTCACTACACATGGTTGTTGTGAGGACTTTTGCAACAGTATGGAGGAGAGGCTGGCTGCTGGATACTCCAGAGCTGTGGTTGATAAGGACTACTTTCTAAATGTGTTCTCGATAATTTCCCTGAATCAGAATGTGGTAGGAGACGACTGTAAACCAGAGAGGCCTTAGAGTGACGGCTTGCAGCGTGGAAACCGTGGAAACCATCATGTAACGTTAGACACAAAGGGACCAAGGGAAAATATGGAGTCTCATTTCTGTCTCCCGTCCAGACTCTCACATCTGGTGCCGTTTCTGTGCTATGTATAACTGCCACATTAAAACTGCTATCAGGACTATAACCTCTAGAGAGATTAGGTTTCAATATTGTTTTTCAAATAGTCGTTAGGCCCAGACCCATGGAACTGACTTCAAATAATGCATGGAGTCCATGCTGTGTGGGGACTGCTTTTGTTTGAGCTCCAAAATATAACATGAATAGTCCCTTCATATTGATTTAGTATAGACGTGGCAGTATGGTCATGAATAGTCCCTTCATATTGATTTAGTATAGACGTGGCAGTATGGTCATGAATAGTCCCTTCATATTGATTTAGTATAGATGTGGCAGTATGGTCATGAATAGTCCCTTCATATTGATTTAGTATAGACGTGGCAGTATGGTCATGAATAGTCCCTTCATATTGATTTAGTATAGACGTGGCAGTATGGTCATGAATAGTCCCTTCATATTGATTTAGTATAGACGTGGCAGTATGGTCATGAATAGTCCCTTCATATTGATTTAGTATAGACGTGGCAGTATGGTCATGAATAGTCCCTTCATATTGATTTAGTATAGACGTGGCAGTATGGTCATGAATAGTCCCTTCATATTGATTTAGTATAGATGTGGCAGTATGGTCATGAATAGTCCCTTCATATTGATTTAGTATAGACGTGGCAGTATAGTCATGAATAGTCCCTTCATATTGATTTAGTATAGACGTGGCAGTATGGTTATGAATAGTCCCTTCATATTGATTTAGTATAGACGTGGCAGTATGGTCATGAATAGTCCCTTCATATTGATTTAGTATAGACGTGGCAGTATAGTCATGAATAGTCCCTTCATATTGATTTAGTATAGACGTGGCAGTATGGTCATGAATAGTCCCTTCATATTGATTTAGTATAGACGTGGCAGTATGGTCATGAATAGTCCCTTCATATTGATTTAGTATAGACGTGGCAGTATGGTCATGAATAGTCCCTTCATATTGATTTAGTATAGACGTGGCAGGTCCCTTCATATTGATTTAGTATGGTCATGAATAGTCCCTTCATATTGATTTAGTATAGACGTGGCAGTATGGTCATGAATAGTCCCTTCATATTGATTTAGTATAGACGTGGCAGTATAGTCATGAATAGTCCCTTCATATTGATTTAGTATAGACGTGGCAGTATAGTCATGAATAGTCCCTTCATATTGATTTAGTATAGACGTGGCAGTATAGTCATGAATAGTCCCTTCATATTGATTTAGTATAGACGTGGCAGTATGGTCATGAATAGTCCCTTCATATTGATTTAGTATAGACGTGGCAGTATGGTCATGAATAGTCCCTTCATATTGATTTAGTATAGACGTGGCAGTATGGTCATGAATAGTCCCTTCATATTGATTTAGTATAGACGTGGCAGTATGGTCATGAATAGTCCCTTCATATTGATTTAGTATAGACGTGGCAGTATGGTCATGAATAGTCCCTTCATATTGATTTAGTATAGACATGTCAGTAGTCATGAATAGTCCCTTCATAGATTTAGTATAGACGTGGCAGTATGTCATGAATAGTCCCTTCATATTGATTTAGTATAGACGTGGCAGTATAGTCAGAATAGTCCCTTCATATTAATTTAGTATACACTGGCAGTATGGTCATGAATAGTCCCTTCATATTGATTTAGTATAGACGTGGCAGTATGGTCATGAATAGTCCCTTCATATTGATTTAATAGAGTCAGTATAGTCATGAATAGTCCCTTCATATTGATTTAGTATCACGTGGCAGTATGGTCATGAATAGTCCCTTCATATCCAGTATGGTCTGATTCATATTGATTTAGTATAGACGTGGCAGTATGGTCATGAATAGTCCCTTCATATTGATTTAGTATAGACGTGGCAGTATGGTCATGAATAGTCCCTTCATATTGATTTAGTATAGACGTGGCAGTATGGTCATGAATAGTCCCTTCATATTGATTTAGTATAGATGTGGCAGTATGGTCATGAATAGTCCCTTCATATTGATTTAGTATAGACGTGGCAGTATAGTCATGAATAGTCCCTTCATATTGATTTAGTATAGACGTGGCAGTATGGTCATGAATAGTCCCTTCATATTGATTTAGTATAGATGTGGCAGTATGGTCATGAATAGTCCCTTCATATTGATTTAGTATAGACAAGATGACGCCTGGTTTAGTCCTGTGGAATAGTCCCTTCATAGATTTAGAGTCAGTATGGTCATGAATAGTCCCTTCATATTGATTTAGTATAGACGTGGCAGTATGGTCATGATATCAGTCCTTCATATTGATTTAGTATAGACGTGGCAGTATAGTCATGAATAGTCCCTTCAGTATTGATTTAGTATAGACGTGGCAGTATGGTCATGAATAGTCCCTTCATATTGCTGTATAGTGAATAGTCCCTTCATATTGATTTAGTATAGATGTGGCAGTATGGTCATGAATAGTCCCTTCATATTGATTTAGTATAGACGTGGCAGTATGGTCATGAATAGTCCCTTCATATTGATTTAGTATAGATGTGGCAGTATGGTCATGAATAGTCCCTTCATATTGATTTAGTATAGATGTGGCAGTATGGTCATGAATAGTCCCTTCATATTGATTTAGTATAGATGTGGCAGTATGGTCATGAATAGTCCCTTCATATTGATTTAGTATAGACGTGGCAGTATGGTCATGAATAGTCCCTTCATATTGATTTAGTATAGACGTGGCAGTATGGTCATGAATAGTCCCTTCATATTGATTTAGTATAGACGTGGCAGTATGGTCATGAATAGTCCCTTCATATTGATTTAGTATAGACGTGGCAGCACTCTGATGTATTGTTCTACTGTATATTTTTGACATGTCACAGTGAACTGGCCCTTTGACCAAGATGATGAATGACAGTCATATAATGATGTACTGTCCCTATCCTGTCCCCAGAAAGCCATTTGTCAGAGTGCAGTTAAACGTGCAAGAAGCAGCAACACTGGTCTCTCTATTCTACTGTAGCTATATAAAAGATCCCCATGTTCAGCTGGAGGAAACTATTTCTCTTCCCCTCTGGAAAGGCTTTCAATCAGTCCTTTATCTGAACCTCACTAGATCATCTCACTGGTCATGATGCCTCCCTAATATTCTGCTGGTAGTCTCCTCCCTCCCTCCCTCCCTCCCTCCCTCCCTCCCTCCCTCCCTCCCTCTCTCCCTCTCCTCCACAGCAGCGTTGATTTCCTTCTCTCATATTAGGCACCTGACTCTGTAAAAGCTCTCATCTGTGCATTTAGCCTTAATATACTGTAACTAATAACTGACCAGAGGTCATTACACTGGAAACAAAGTCTCATTTGTAAACACTGGAAATGTCCCTACAGTACACTACCGAACTGTGCGGGAGCAAGACAGAATGTATCTAACCACAAATAAATAATCTCTGTGGTACATACATGATATGTGGGAGAATATGTCAGAGTGCTTTTTAGATAAATGTCGTCCAGGCAAGATGACGCCTGGTTTAGTCCTGATCTATCATTAGCAGAACAGTTGAGTCAGCATATGGAGAGTTGGCCTGCTTGTCATCTCTGTAAAGCCTAACCTCCTCTTCTGACATTATATCATGGTTTTTGGAGTTCCTGTAACCGATGGCCGGGTGTTTTGTCAGCTGACACATTCTGGGGGAGTCATGATGTGTAGCAGAGAGGGAGTCATATTCTGCGGGTGGTCTCCTCTCCTCCACAGCATGATGGGTAATATTCTGCTGGTAGTCTCCTCTCCTCCACAGCATGATGGGTAATATTCTGCTGGTAGTCTCCTCTCCTCCACAGCATGATGGGTAATATTCTGCTGGTGGTCTCCTCTCCTCCACAGCATGATGGGTAATATTCTGCTGGGGCCAGCTCCTCCACAGCATGATGGGTAATATTCTGCTGGTGGCTCCTCTCTGACAGCATGATGGGTAATATTCTGCTGGTAGTCCCTCTCTCCACAGCATGATGGGTAATATTCTGCTGGTAGTCTCCTCTCTGCATGATATGGTAATATTCTGCTGGTAGTCTCCAGCTCTCCACAGCATGATGGGTAATATTCTGCTGGTGGTCTCCTCTCTCCACAGCATGATGGGTAATATTCTGCTGGTGGTCTCCTCTCCTCCACAGCATGATGGGTAATATTCTGCTGGTAGGTCTCCTCTCCTCCACAGCATGATGGGTGGGTATCTGCTGGTAGTCTCCTCTCTCCACAGCATGATGGGTAATATTCTGCTGGTTGTCTCCTCTCTCCACAGCATGATGGGTAATATTCTGCTGGTGGTCTCCTCTCCTCCACAGCATGATGGGTAATATTCTGCTGGTTGTCTCGGCTCTCCTCCAGAGCATGATGGGTATATTCTGCTGGTAGTCTCCTCTCCTCCACAGCATGATGGGTAATATTCTGCTGGTGAGTCTCCTCTGGACTCCACAGCATGATGGGTATGGATATTCTGCTGGTTGTCTCCTCTCCTCCACAGCATGATGGGTAATATTCTGCTGGTAGTCTCCTCTCCTCCACAGCATGATGGGTAATATTCTGCTGGTAGTCTCCTCTCCTCCACAGCATGATGGGTAATATTCTGCTGGTAGTCTCCTCTCCTCCACAGCATGATGGGTAATATTCTGCTGGTAGTCTCCTCTCCTCCACAGCATGATGGGTAATATTCTGCTGGTAGTCTCCTCTCCACCACAGCAGCGTTGATTTCCTTGATATACAGGCATATTAGGCACCTGACTCTGTAAAAGCAGCACTGTGCATTTACAATCTAAATGAATGGCTGTATAGGTTTAGTTTCCTGCTGTCTGTAAACAACATGTGATTTTAATAAACTATATCAGGGATGGGCAACTGGCCGCCACCCCCCTTTTGTTGGCCCGCGGAAACATTTCTAAAAACATTTCAAATAAACTTCCTGTTGAGAGTTAGAATAGTGGTTGTGCATCAGCAGTTGTTCTGTTGTTACGTCAGTCACTGACAGCTTCAGTAATTAGACTGGCAAGTTAGTCTAGCGGCCAGCCATCTAAACTTCTAGTGGGTATGGATCAAATTGCCAGCTCGGTGGGACTGTATGATTTTATTAATCACTCTCACACAGATATCATCTTAAAAACTGCAAACATTTCTCTAAACCCTATGGCAAAATGAGTACAATTGCATGGAATTTGTTATAAAATTATTAAATCTTCTCTCCGCCCCATGACAAAATGTCACTTATAGGATATAGGGCCGGCTCTGACTGTATGAGTGGGTATGGATATAGGGCCAGCTCTGACTGTATGAGTGGGTATGGATATAGGGCCAGCTCTGACTGTATGAGTGGGTATGGATATAGGGCCAGCTCTGACTGTATGAGTGGGTATGGATATAGGGCCAGCTCTGACTGTATGAGTGGGTATGGATATAGGGCCAGCTCTGACTGTATGAGTGGGTATGGATATAGGACCGGCTCTGACTGTATGAGTGGGTATGGATATAGGGCCAGCTCTGACTGTATGAGTGGGTATGGATATAGGGCCGGCTCTGACTGTATGAGTGGGTATGGATATAGGGCCAGCTCTGACTGTATGAGTGGGTATGGATATAGGGCCAGCTCTGACTGTATGAGTGGGTATGGATATAGGACCGGCTCTGACTGTATGAGTGGGTATGGATATAGGACCGGCTCTGACTGTATGAGTGGGTATGGATATAGGGCCAGCTCTGACTGTATGAGTGGGTATGGATATAGGGCCAGCTCTGACTGTATGAGTGGGTATGGATATAGGGCCAGCTCTGACTGTATGAGTGGGTATGGATATAGGGCCGGCTCTGACTGTATGAGTGGGTATGGATATAGGACCGGCTCTGACTGTATGAGTGGGTATGGATATAGGGCCAGCTCTGACTGTATGAGTGGGTATGGATATAGGGCCAGCTCTGACTGTATGAGTGGGTATGGATATAGGGCCAGCTCTGACTGTATGAGTGGGTATGGATATAGGGCCAGCTCTGACTGTATGAGTGGGTATGGATATAGGGCCGGCTCTGACTGTATGAGTGGGTATGGATATAGGGCCAGCTCTGACTGTATGAGTGGGTATGGATATAGGGCCAGCTCTGACTGTATGAGTGGGTATGGATATAGGGCCAGCTCTGACTGTATGAGTGGGTATGGATATAGGGCCAGCTCTGACTGTATGAGTGGGTATGTATGAGTGGGTATGGATATAGGGCCAGCTCTGACTGTATGAGTGGGTATGGATATAGGGCCGGCTCTGACTGTATGAGTGGGTATGGATATAGGGCCAGCTCTGACTGTATGAGTGGGTATGGATATAGGGCCAGCTCTGACTGTATGAGTGGGTATGGATATAGGGCCAGCTCTGACTGTATGAGTGGGTATGGATATAGGGCCAGCTCTGACTGTATGAGTGGGTATGGATATAGGGCCAGCTCTGACTGTATGAGTGGGTATGGATATAGGGCCGGCTCTGACTGTATGAGTGGGTATGGATATAGGACCAGCTCTGACTGTATGAGTGGGTATGGATATAGGACCGGCTCTGACTGTATGAGTGGGTATGGATATAGGACCGGCTCTGACTGTATGAGTGGGTATGGATATAGGACCGGCTCTGACTGTATGAGTGGGTATGGATATAGGACCGGCTCTGACTGTATGAGTGGGTATGGATATAGGACCGGCTCTGACTGTATGAGTGGGTATGGATATAGGACCGGCTCTGACTGTATGAGTGGGTATGGATATAGGGCCAGCTCTGACTGTATGAGTGGGTATGGATATAGGGCCAGCTCTGACTGTATGAGTGGGTATGGATATAGGACCGGCTCTGACTGTATGAGTGGGTATGGATATAGGACCGGCTCTGACTGTATGAGTGGGTATGGATATAGGACCGGCTCTGACTGTATGAGTGGGTATGGATATAGGACCGGCTCTGACTGTATGAGTGGGTATGGATATAGGACCGGCTCTGACTGTATGAGTGGGTATGGATATAGGGCCAGCTCTGACTGTATGAGTGGGTATGGATATAGGGCCGGCTCTGACTGTATGAGTGCGTATGGATATAGGACCGGCTCTGACTGTGGCCCCTCATGATGAGTTCAGATTCTTTCTGAAAACGGTTATGGCTGAACGACCTGGACTTCTCCCAACATCCCAACCATCTGCATGTTTCCCCACTCACTGCTGTAGTCTGAACTCACTTCTGTAGTCTGAACTCACTGCTGTAGTCTGAACTCACTGCTGTAGTCTGAACTCACTGCTGTAGTCTGAACTGAAGCATATCACAGGTGTTGTGAGGCAGGGGTTCGATAGATAGGGGAAAGAGAGAACATCTCCCATGTGTCCCAAATGACACCCTATTCCCTACATAGTGCACTACTTTTAACCAGAGCCCTACCATGGCCCATAGGGATATGGACAAAAGTAGTGTACTATCTAGTGAATAGGGTGTCATTGCTCCAGCAACCTCATCTAAAAGCCATGGAGCGCTAATCTCCTTTCCTTACAGTGGAGGAGGATGGATGTCCTATGCTGTTATGATATTAGAGCAGATGTCTGTCGTTAAGGTCTGTGATAGTTCCTTTAGCCGAATGATGAATAAACCGTGCTCAGAATGTGGCCAACTGGAAGCAGTCCAAGACTGTCCGTGGATTTTGACAAACACAGAAAGGTCCTGTGTCGTTCATGAAATTAAAAAGGAAGGTTTTCCACCCCACCACAGCTAGGTTCATTCTCAGCTGAGCGCTTTCATTGTGAACATGACTTAGAAAACTGGTTCCAAAGACATCATTCATGATGAATTGTTAGTAGAAGTTGTATGCATTTTAGGGACCACCTACTTCGTCTGCATGTCTCAGTCTTTATTTTAAACTCTAGATTGAGAACAATGGCTCTTGCAGAAGTTTTCCTTCTATGGTGAAAGGCTGCTGGCGATCACAAAGCTCTCAGATGTCTTTTACGCCTGTGGGAAACCCTGTTTCACACGGTAACCTTCACGTTTCATACCCTTCAAAGGCTAAGGTCAACCCAGAGTGCTGTGAATAACAGTCCTGCTTGGCACAGATATGCAACATGGCTACAGAGGGACTATAGAAAGGGGAGGCCATCTTGATATTCTCAAACACTCGGAATTCACATATGTAGGAATCCAAATTTCATTGGGTTGAAAAAATCACATATGTCCCAAGGTTCCTTGTGTGTCCGCTTATGTTTTTGTTCATGTTTTCATACAGTATGATAGCTAGCTGATTTGGCCATTGTACACATGTCTGGGTAAGCCATTAACATCTCACTGACCTCCATATTCTCTCTCTCTTTCTCCCCCCTCTCTTTCCCCCCTCCCTCCAGAACTGAAGAACATCCCCTCAAGTCTCCCGTCAGACATTGTGAGGATGGACTTGTCCAGTAACAGCATCACTCAGCTCCGGCCCAAGGAGTTTGTTGCTGTCAGGGACCTGAAGCTTCTCAACCTCAGCAGTAACAGTCTGGATCAGATCGACACAGGTGAGGAGAGACCATACACTTCCTTCAAACAGCACAATCATTGTGGATGTGTGCCAAGTCATGCTGCACAGAGGATCAGATCTCACAACACCTGAAGAAGGGTTTAATAAGATACAGCAATCTGAGATATATATATGCTTTTTGTTAAATATGTTTTGATTTGTGACTTACAGTAGTGAGTGGACACACTTCCTTACTGGTCCCCCATTGTAATCGGAGAGGAATCAGAGGAGGACCTTGACCTTGAGTCCATTCATCACAAAATGGAGGCATGGCTTTATTTCCTCCAGAAATAGAATTGTTAGAATCCCTGGGGTAATGTGGAGAAAGAGGCAGAAGAAAGACAAAATAAAAAACTCACATACTTTATATACCATACCAGTACTTTATATAACATACCAGTACTTTATATACCATACCAGTACTTTATATACCATACCAGTACTTTATATACCATACCAGTATACCATATACCATACCAGTGTACCATATACCATACCAGTACTTTATATACCATTCCAGTATACCATACCAGTACTTTATATACCATTCCAGTCTACCATATACCATACCAGTACTTTATATACCATACCAGTACTTTATATACCATACCAGTACTTTATATACCATACCAGTACTTTATATACCATACCAGTACTTTATATATATAGTACTTTATATACCATACCAGTATACCATATACCATGCCAGTACTTTAGCGTCTGCTAAATGGCATATATTATTATTATTACCATACCAGTACCATACCAGGCAGCATTGAGTTTGGATCAATTCCACACATAGATAAAAACCCTTAACGCTCATTAGCTTCTCACACGGATGAATCTGACTTAAAGGAGACTACGATGCCATAAACCTGCTCCATCTCGTTTGTAGAACCAACAAGGTTCTCTATTTGCTGAGGAATCACTACACTACCTTCTAGTTCTGTTATGTTTGAGAACTGGGGGGAAAAACGCTGTCTCATTATTCCTAGGCTCAAAAGAACTGGTCACATAGCCAGGAAGCTTTGCCACAGAAGGAAAATAGTTCCCTTATCATTAATTATTGCAGAACATATGCAAACAATTGAGTATTTCCCTGAGTTGTTAACAAGTAATTAATGGTGGTTAATTCCGACCAACTATGACAACCAGTACTGTACACACACAGTCATTAACTACTATGATCGAGGAGAAAGAATAAGAACGAAATAGCCTGTTATGGATGAACAGCCAATCCGTTCTGGACAGAGAAAGCAACTGCAAATTGAACACAATTCTCATGAAGTATTCACAAAATGCTCCCTCAGTTTTCTCAGGGACTGTGAGAAGCTAAGCTCTGTAGCAAGCCCAAACCGGTTTAAAAAATAGACCAGAATTGTTGTCTCATTGAGTTGCACAGACAAACCAGTAGAAACCGGACAGTAATTCTCATGAGTATGATAAGAGCATAATCTGAGGGGGTTTGTGGGAGTGGTAACAGGAGGGTCACTCTGGAGACAGTGCTAAATACAGTTGGCCTATCTGTCTTTATGGTGCTAGCTTGCACTGCCACCATTACTCAGGGCTACACTGCAGGAAACACATCTTAAAGATGTCTGCTAGCTATTAGGCACATCGTAGCCACATCAACAGGCTAACTTCAGCTTGAATTAGAGCTGAGACTAGGTGATGGGGAGAGCACTGGTCAAAGTTAATATCAGCATGTGTTTGAAGACGAGGTGCTGAAAATGCAGTCAGAAATTAGTTATGGAAGCTGTTACTCTTTCTCGTGTTACAGTGGAACATTAGTTCCCGGTAATAATTCAGTATTCATGTCCGTTAGTGGACATTACTTCCACTGAAACTTTCCACTGAGTGCTACTGTATAAGATGAATTGAAGTAGCAACTGACCTCTAACCCCAACGTCCTCTCTCCCTTGTCCCCCCTCTTCAGCTTAATCCACTGGGCACCTGCACCTGTCCAGTAGGAATTTCTTCCACTGAGACTTGTGCTATAAGATTCATTGAAATTTCCTGTCCCTCTAACCAACCCTTAACATCCTGCATTTCTCCCCCTCTCCATAGCTGCGTTTGCGGGCCTCCTGTACCTGCGAGAGCTGGACCTGTCCAACAACAGCCTGCACTACTTCCAGTACGGAGTGTTGGAGGACCTGTACTTCCTCAGGATGCTGAATCTGGGGGATAACCCCTGGGTCTGTGACTACAACATCCACTACCTGATCTACTGGCTGAAGCATCACCCCGGGGTGGCCTACTCTGGCCTAATCTGCACCGAGCCTCAGGAGTTCAGGGGCTGGCCCGTGGAGAATTATGTCAAGACCTACAACGGAGAGTGTCCCAAGGATAAGGATCCACAGCCAGGGAAGGGTGATACAGGACAGGGACAGACGGCTCAGGAGCTAGTGGCCGAGACAGAGGAGGCGGAGATGGAGCTTCTGCCGAAGCCTCTGAGAGACCCCAGACCAAAGAAATATGAGGTCACCAGGTTGACTTAATAGGACAGAGTTGGAAATTAGAGGAGAACTGTTGTTGTTGTTTACTATTATCACAGAACATTCCAATTCAGTCTATCAGATTTGTTTTTTAAACTTTCGAATTCCCAACAGCATAACCAATGCAGGACAGTTGGATTCCCACCAGCATAACCAATGCAGGACAGTTGGATTCCCTCCAGCATAACCAATGCAGGACAGTTGGATTCCCAACAGCATAACCAATGCAGGACAGTTGGATTCCCACCAGCATAACCAATGCAGGACAGTTGGATTCCCACCAGCATAACCAATGCAGGACAGTTGGATTCCCAACAGCATAACCAATGCAGGACAGTTGGATTCCCACCAGCATAACCAATGCGGGCAGTTGGATTCCCTCCAGCATAACCAATGCAGGACAGATGGATTCCCAACAGCATAACCAATGCAGGACAGCTGGATTCCCACCAGCATAACCAATGCAGGACAGTTGGATTCCCAACAGCATAACCAATGGACAGTTGGATTCCCAACAGCATAACCAATGCAGGACAGTTGGATTCCCAACAGCATAACCAATGCAGGACAGTTGGATTCCCAACAGCATAACCAATGCAGGACAGTTGGATTCCCAACAGCATAACCAATGCAGGACAGGATTCCCACCAGTGCAGGACAGCTGGATTCCCAACAGCATAACTAATGCAGGACAGTTGGATTCCCAACAGCATGACTAATGCAGGACAGTTGGATTCCCAACAGCATAACCAATGCAGGACAGCTGGATTCCCAACAGCATAACCAATGCAGGACAGTTGGATTCCCACCAGCACTTGTTGCCACCATTCCCAACAGCATAACCAATGCAGGACAGCTATTCCCAACAGCATAACCAATGCAATCCCACCAGCATGGACAGTTGGATTCCCACCAGCATAACCAATGCAGGACAGCTGGATTCCCACCAGCATAACAATGCAGGACAGTTGGATTCCCACCAGCATAACCAATGCAGGACAGTTGGATTCCCACCAGCATAACCAATGCAGGACAGTTGGATTCCCACCAGCATAACCAATGCAGGACAGCTGGATTCCCACCAGCATAAACTAATGCAGGACAGTTGGATTCCCACCAGCATAACCAATGCAGGACAGTTGGATTCCCACCAGCATAACCAATGCAGGACAGTTGGATTCCCACCAGCATAACCAATGCGGACAGTTGGATTCCCACCAGCATAACCAATGCAGGACAGTGGGGGATAACCCTGGATTCCCACCAGCATAACCAATGCAGGACAGTTGGATTCCCACCAGCATAACCAATGCAGGACAGTTGGATTCAGCATAACCAATGCAGGACAGTTGGATTCCCACCAGCATAACCAATGCAGGACAGTTGGATTCCCACCAGCATAACCAATGCAGGACAGTTGGATTCCCAACAGCATAACCAATGCAGGACAGTTGGATTCCCACCAGCATAACCAATGCAGGACAGTTGGATTCCCACCAGCATAACCAATGCAGGACAGTTGGATTCCCACCAGCATAACCAATGCAGGACAGTTGGATTCCCACCAGCATAACCAATGCAGGACAGTTGGATTCCCACCAGCATAACCAACAGGACAGTTGGATTCCCACCAGCATAACCAATGCGGACAGTTGGATTCCCACCAGCATAACCAATGCAGGACAGTTGGAGCAGACTAATGCAGGACAGTTGGATTCCCAACAGCATAACCAATGCAGGACAGTTGGATTCCCACCAGCATAACCAATGCAGGACAGTTGGATTCCCACCAGCATAACCAATGCAGGACAGTTGGATTCCCACCAGCATAACCAATGCAGGACAGTTGGATTCCCACCAGCATAACCAATGCAGGACAGTTGGATTCCCACCAGCATAACCAATGCAGGACAGTTGGATTCCCACCAGCATAACCAATGCAGGACAGTTGGATTCCCAACAGCATAACCAATGCAGGACAGATGGATTCCCAACAGCATGACTAATGCAGGACAGTTGGATTCCCACCAGCATAACCAATGCAGGACAGTTGGATTCCCAACAGCATGACAATGCAGGACAGTTGGATTCCCAACAGCATAACCAATGCAGGACAGTTGGATTCCCACCAGCATAACCAATGCAGGACAGTTGGATTCCCACCAGCATAACCAATGCAGGACAGCTGGATTCCCAACAGCATAACCAATGCAGGACAGTTGGATTCCCAACAGCATGACTAATGCAGGACAGTTGTTGCTGTTTTCGTTACAAGAATATTTCGTTCTGCATATACTTTTTTGAAAAAGTAGAGGTTGATATATTTTACGATATCCAATTGTTAGTTACAGTGTTGTCCCATCGCTGCAACTCCTGTACGAACTAGGGAGAAGCAAAGGTCAAGAGGCATGAGTCCTCCGAAGCACCAATATGTCAGAGGAAACATCATATAGCTAGCTGGTGACTGAAGTCAATGTATGCAGCTACCACAAGGAGTCACTAGAGTGCAACGGGACAAGGACATCCCAGCCGGCCAAACCCTCCCTAACCCAGACAATTGTGCGCCGCCTCATGGTCGCGGCCGGCTACGACACAGCCCGGGATCGAACCCAGATCTGTATTGACTCCTCATATAGACGGGAGTCCCGAGGTACATTTCTTCTAAATGTATGATTTAGACCATCTGTTCATGAAATAAAAGCCGTTTTTTTCTGAAATGAATGAGGTTTACATTACTAACACACACACTTCACTAATCCTAAAGGGATTTAGGCACATCCTTCCCCTAACCCCTTCAACTATCTGTTAGATCTGTGATGCTTCACCATAAAACATGGAGCGTCTTCGGGTCAGTTCAAAACAGCTGTTCCACGGCTTTACTACCTCTTCCTCTCCACACTACCTCTTCCTCTCTGCACCTCAACACATGAAGCTGAGGAGTTAGACATGGACCCGCTGAAGACCTAAAGTACATTTAGTCAGTCCATACGATCCTGAACAGAAACCGATGTCTTGGTTCATACACACCATAAGTCATTCACACATGCAGGGATTGTGGGCCATCTGATGTATGTGGTGGGTTTCTATAGTGGCATGTGTCCTGGATGATCCTGAAGGTCCCATGTTAGCCAGCGGAGCCCTGTGACATCACGGGAGTCAGACATGACTCTGATGTTCTAAGCAGTATTGTAAGCATCTCAGTGAGCCAGGATACGTCCAACACTAGTATGCACAGCTGTTACTCTCAGAGCTTTCTCACATTTGGGAAACGTGTTGTTTGGTAAGTCAGAAAAGAGGAGGAAACAATTTCTTCAGTCAAGCTGTCCAATTATCTGATGTTCTGATATCTGAGGAGAGAGTTTGAAGATCACTGCCTGTGAATGTCTATTTAAAAACATTTGAACATTTTCTTGGTCACATACACATGGTTAGCAGATGTTATTGGTCACATACACATGGTTAGCAGATGTTATTGGTCACATACACATGGTTAGCAGATGTTATTGGTCACATACACATGGTTAGCAGATGTTATTGCGAGTGTAGCGAAATGCTTATGCTTCTAGTTCTGACAGTGCAGTAATATCTACAGGTAATCTAACAATTCCACAACAACTACCTAGTACACACAAATCTAAGTAAAGGAATGGAATAAGAATATATACATATAAATATATGGATGAGCAATGACCGAGTGGCATAGGTAAGATGCAGTAGATGGTATAAAATACAGTATATACAAATGATACGAGTAATGCAAGATATGTAAACATTATTAAAGTGACTAGTGATCAATTTATTAAAGTGGCCAATGATTTCAAGTCTGTATGTAGGCAGCAGCCTCTCTGTGTTAGTGGTGGCTGTTTAACAGTCTGATGGCCTTGAGATAGAAGCTGTTTTTCAGTCTCTCGGTCTCAGCTTTGATGCACCTGCACTGACCTCGCCTTCTGGATGGTAGTGGGGTGAACAGGCAGTGACTCGGGTGGTTGTTGTGATCTTTTTGGCTTTCCTGTGACATCGGGTGCTGTTGGTGTCCTGGAGGGCAGGAGTTTGCCCCGGTGATGCCGCACCACCCGGTGAGACCGCACCACCCTCTGGAGAGCCCTGTGGCTGTGGGCGGTGCAGTTACCGTACCAGGCGGTGATACAACAGGATGCTCTCAAATGTGCATCTGTAAAAGTTTGTGAGGGTTTTACATTTCTTCAGCCTCCTGAGGTTGAAGAGGCGCTGTGCACCTTCTTCACCACACTGTGTGTGGGTGGACCATTTCAGTTTGTCCATGATGTGTACGCCGAGGAACTTAAAACGTTATACCTTCTCCACTGCTGTCTCGTCCGTCGATGTGGATAGGGGGTTCTCCCTCTGCTGTTTCCCGAAGTCCACAATCATCTCCTTTGTTTTGTTGACCTTGAGTGAGAGGTTGTTTTCCTGACACCACACTCCGAGGGCCCTCACCTCCTCCCTATAGGTCGTCTTCATTGTTGGTTATCAAACCTACTACTGTTATGTCGTCTACAGACTTGATGATTGAGTTGGAGGCGTGCATGGCCACGCAGTCATGGGTGAACAGGGAGTACGCACCCTTGTGGGGCCCTAGTGTTGAGGATCAGCGAAGTGGAGATGCTGTTTCCTACTTTCACCAGCTGGGGGCGACCCGTCAGGAAGTCCAGGACCCGGTTGCACATGGCGGGGTTCAGACCCAGGGCCTCAAGCTTAATGATGACCTTAGAGGGTACTATGGTGTTGAATGCTGAGCTGTAGTCAATGAACAGTATTCTTACATAGGTGTTCCTGTTGTCCAGGTGGGATAGGGCAGTGTGCAGTGTGATGCGATTGCATCGTCTGTGGACCTATTGGGGCGATACGCAAATTAAGTGAATAACTACACTGTTTGTATTTGGCCATATTCCCAGTCAACTTTCCATGATTAAATGTTGTGGTTTGGTGCTTTCAGTTTTGAGCAAGGTACAAATGTTAACCCCGCCATCTATCCACGGTTTCTGGCTAGGGTAGGTTTTAGTAGTCACAGTGGGCACAACATGTCCTATGCACTTCCTTTTAAACTCACTCACTGAATCAGCGTATAAATCAATATTATTCTCTGAGGCGACCCGGAGCATGTTCCAGTCCACGTGATCAAAACAATCTTGAAGTGTGGATTCCGATCTGTCAGACCAGCGTTGAATAGTCCTTGTTACGAGTACATCCTGTTTGAGTTTCTGCCTATAGGAAGGGAGAAGAAGAATTGAGTTTTGGTCAGATTTGCCAAAGGGAGGGCAGGGGAGGGCCTTGTATGCATCACGGAAGTTAGAGTAGCAGTGATCCAGGGTTTTGCCGGCGCAAGTACTACAGTCAATATGCTGATAGAATTTAGGTAGCCTTGTTCTCAAATTAGCTTTGTTAAAATCCCCAGCAACAATAAATTACAGCCTCAGGATATATGGTTTCCAGTTTGCATAAAGTCCAGTGAAGTTCCTTGAGGGCCGTCGTGGTATCCGCTTGCGGGGGGATATACACAGCTGTGACAATAACCAACGAGAATTCTATTGGGAGATAATACGGCATTTGATCGCATGGAATTCTGGGTCAGATGAAAGAAAGGACTAGAATTCCTGCATGTTGTTACAATTACACCATGAGTCATTAATCATGAAACGTACACCCTCGCCCTTCTTCCCGGAGAGATGTTTATTTCTGTCGATGCGAGGCACAAAGAATCCCTGTTCCTGTTGATGCAAGCAATACAATTTGTTATAGAGTAACTATTAAAAAACGAGTTTAATAAAAAACCTCTCGAAAGGCTTTAATAGATTGTATTAGGTATCTGCAGATTTCATCCGTTGGAACGGAACCGTCTACGGTGACTGTGGAACTATACTCCTCAGTGTGCAGAATACGTGTCTGGAAGGAAACTTGGATTCATTGGGATATTGAAAACAGAACACTGCCTAACTTGAAAGAGCCTCTGCAGAAGGATCATAAAATGACCCCCAATTTGTTTCTGCTTTTGTTATGACTACAATACACAGGTACAAAAGAAAAGCAGTGTACAGGATATAGTAACTTTTCCCTCTGATTATTTAATTCAGCATCAGTGATTCATGGGCTGATAATCTTTATGAAACACACCACCCAAGGTGATCATATAAATGAAACAGGCTTAGCATGGCCATAGAACAGCTGTAAGAGATTGTCACTCGACCAGCGTACGGTTTTGCACGGCTGCAACCAGATCACTTAAAATAAGATTTTTGGTTGTTTTCTCTCCAAGATACAGATGCAGTATCTTAATTTCATCATCATGTTGATGCATGAATGTTCCTGCACGGCAGGAAATGGACACTTGTAGTGTATCCAAGGTTTAAAAAGGCCTCTAATGTTTGTAATTTCCAGTTTAACAAAGTGTCCTAATGAAAAATGGGTCAACCCCTACAAAACAAAATCATAAATGATATTCCACATTTCCTGTTGCTGCAGGGTTATTTTACTGCTGTAGCGAACTGGCTCAAATGAAGGTTCGACATCTGTTCAGCAATGAGAACACATTTTCACAAACAATCATCATTCATGAGTTGTTCTGCATCTGGTTGGGGAAAGGGAATACCTAGTCAGTGGCACAACTGAATGCATTCAACCAAAATGCCCTTCGCATTCAACCCAAACGCTCTGAATTAGAGGTGCGAGGGGCTGCCTTAATCAGCACCCAGTTGTTGGGGGGTAACTGTGGTCCATGTAGCTCAGTTGGTAAAGCATAGTGCTTGCAATGCCAGGGTTGTTGGTTTGATTCCCATGGGGGACTGGTATCAAAATGTATGTACTAACTCATGTAAATTGCTCTGGATAACAGCATTTACAAAAATGTAACTGCTCAAGGGCAGAACATCTCAGGGATTCAAACCAGCAACCTTTCAGTTACTGGCCCAACGCTCTTAACTGCTAGGCTACCTGCTGCTGGTCCACTTTGTGTTCAAAGTGGACCAGCGCTCACTTGTACAGAGAATCTCACATCTTCTACTGTTTCAGAGCCGGCACCTCTTTAGAGAATACCAGCTCAAAAATATAAAACCTGGTACACAAATATTATGTACTTTAATCCACTTCAAGCCCTGTTCAGCACTATTCTGTGAACAAGCCCTGTTCAGCACTATTCTGTGAACAAGCCCTGTTCACTATTCTGTGACAGCACTATTCTGTGAACAAGCCCTCAGCACTATTCTGTGAACAAGCCCTGTTCAGCACTATTCAGAACAAGCCCTGTTCAGCACTATTCTAAGAACAAGCCCTGTTCAGCACTATGTTCAGCACTATTCTAAGAACAAGCCCTGTTCAGCACTATTCTGTGAACAAGCACTCTTCAGCACTATTCTAAGAACAAGCCCTGTTCAGCACTCTTCTGCACTATTCTAAGAACAAGCCCTGTTCAGCACTATTCTGCACTATTCTAAGAACAAGCCCTGTTCAGCACTATTCTGTGAACAAGCACTTTTCAGCACTATTCTAAGAACAAGCCCTGTTCAGCACTATTCTGTGAACAAGCACTTCTCAGCACTATTCTAAGAACAAGCCCTGTTCAGCACTATTCTGTGAACAAGCACTCTTCAGCACTATTCTAAGAACAAGCCCTGTTCAGCACTATTCTCAGCACTATTCTAAGAACAAGCCCTGTTCAGCACTATTCTGTGAACAAGCACTCTTCAGCACTATTCTAAGAACAAGCCCTGTTCAGCACTATTCTAAGAACAAGCCCTGTTCAGCACTATTCTAAGAACAAGCCCTGTTCAGCACTATTCTAAGAACAAGCCCTGTTCAGCACTATTCTAAGAACAAGCCCTGTTCAGCACTATTCTAAGAACAAGCCCTGTTCAGCACTATTCTAAGAACAAGCCCTGTTCAGCACTATTCTAAGAACAAGCACTATTCTAAGAACAAGCCCTGTTCAGCACTATTCTAAGAACAAGCCCTGTTCAGCACTATTCTAAGAACAAGCCCTGTTCAGCACTATTCTAAGAACAAGCCCTATTCTAAGAACAAGCCCTGTTCAGCACTATTCTAAGAACAAGCCCTGTTCAGCACTATTCTAAGAAAAAGCCCTGTTCGGCACTATTCTAAGAACAAGCCCTATTCGGCACTATTCTAAGAACAAGCCCTGTTCAGCACTATTCTAAGAACAAGCCCTGTTCAGCACTATTCTAAGAACAAAGCCCTGTTCAGCACTATTCTAAGAACAAGCCCTGTTCGGCACTATTCTAAGAACAAGCCCTGTTCGGCACTATTCTAAGAACAAGCCCTGTTCAGCACTATTCTAAGCCTGTTCGGCACTATTCTAAGAACAAGCCCTGTTCGGCACTATTCTAAGAACAAGCCCTGTTCGGCACTATTCTAAGAACAAGCCCTGTTCGGCACTATTCTAAGAACAAGCCCTGTTCAGCACTATTCTAAGAACAAATATTAGACCTACTAGAAACAGAGTGCTCTCTGGAAGTCATGAGAAGAAAACACACTTTACTATGACACTCAGAAGGAACAAGTGTGTATGACTTCACTGACTACTAAGGAGGACACTAAACCACTAAAGAGCCCTAAAGACAGGCTGGATGGTCAGAACAGGTTAGACTGAAAACCTACTCAGAAGATTAAGCTAAATATATCTGTATGGAATGGTGCACATTCCCTCATCTTTAATGGCTATTGTTTACCTGTTGTGTTTACTGATTACAGCACAGAACGTTGTTTTCCTGTGCTGCTACATTATTAGGAGTTAGTACCACACATAACTCAATGAAGTACTATTGTTGACAGTTTACCATGATGGAATGTGAATTGATTGTCCTAATTTAGCTGCATGCCCTCATGCATTTGAAATTCTGAGTTCAACACAAATCTAAAAATAATTTCTGAGAAGTGCATGAACTTGTTTTACTTGACAAAATGATAATTCTCTTGAAGGGCATATTGTTATAGAAAACAAAAACCTGGGCAGGTTCCAGAAATCAGTCCAGAAATGTGATGGAAGTTAAGGTCAATGCTGGGAGCGAACCCTCTACTGGACCAGAAACGACCAGATCAGTGATTCAACGTTCTTATGAACTATAAATGGACCGTGAAAAACCTCAACATCTGAGCCAAAGGTCAACCATCTGATACTGTCTCAAAGAACCTACTACAGTAGTCACAGGACAGAGGACGAAGTCTATCTATGAACATTCATGTCCAGTACAGGGCCACTATAAAAGTCTCTCCCAAAATGAGAATCCTGCTTCACGGGACCTACCAAATCCTACTACCCCTTTAACACACACACACACACACACACACACACACACACACACACACACACACACACACACACACACACACACACACACACACACACACACACACACACACACACACACACACACACACACACACACACACACACACACACACACACACACACACACACACACACACACACAACCCACACACACACACCACAAGCACCATCTGGAGTGTTTCACAAACATTTTGATGTGTTGAACCAGAAGGCTGTTATGAATCTTTTCTATGTGATTTAAGATTGAAGAACAGTGAATGGACCCAGATGAATTTGCATAGATGACCTATAAAACAAGGAGAGGAATCAAGACTACATTTGGATCCAGGGGGAAGAACAATGATCTTAAATGTTTTTCCAGTTTCTCCTGAGCTGAGAGGGTGACGTCACCATGTGACAATGGAGAGAAGGGAACTCTTCAGCTGTCCTGGGCCTGTCCTCATAAAGAGTCACGGTGTAGGAGTACTGATCTAGGATAAAAGTAGCCTTTTAGATCATAATGAATATGATTATATAGACAGGGGGACCTGATCCTAGATCAGGAGTCCTACTCTGAGACGCTCTCTGAATACAGGCCCTGGTCTCAACTGCAGGGTGTTCAAATTCAATAGCTTCAGAGTAAATAAACATCTTTCTATATATATATATATATATATATATCACAAAAACTCATTGTCTGGATTTCAACTCTCCAAACTCAACAGTTCTTGGTGCAATCCATAACAATCCTTAGAGTTATTTCCTGTGTATGTATATGCCTCCTACAGAGGATGCCTCCAGGACAGGTGTTGGTTGGCTTGGTTCAAATGACGAGCAGTCCTTGATGATGCTCTCACTACACGATTTATTTGCCCTGCTCTGCGGACTGCAGGACACAAAGGTTACCACAGCTCAGCTTGTAGAGAAAATTCTCTGTACTCATGATAATGAATCCTTGGCGCCCTCTGCTGGAATTTAGCTGTCTGTTTGCGCCTGCAAGCATGCGATTCAATATGATCAATACATTTTTATAATCGACAAATAAACACAGTGCGTGCACTGTTTTAATTCAATAATTCAAATATAGCTCGTATTTAACGTGTCTAATTGCCTCTTTGCTGTTTTTAAAAGTTTTAAAACTGTTTTTTTCAGTCTTGCTGAAAAGGATGTTGGGATGTCGTTGTTATGGCAACGTTTTCAAGGCATTCAACAAAACAGAGAGGCTGAGATTTACTGAAGCATTTTGTTGTTTAGCTAGCTAGCTGACAACATCATTTACAAATAGCTCTACTTCCTAGAGCTAACTTTTATGGCATAATGCTGGATCATTATTTTGACAAACTTGGAGTCACAGGTGAATAAAGGGACGGTTACAGGTAAGAATAACAGAGTGTAATTGTAACAGTTAACGTTAGCTACCTATAGCTATTTCTTCTTTCCCCAGTTAGTTTACACGAGCCTGGTCAAATAGTTGTAACTAGTAGTTCACTTTAGCAGTTTTGAGTAGGAAGCGAATGTTTCGGTTCTGTCTAGCTAAAATGATTAATTCGTATCATCTAAATCCAATGGCCTCTGGCCGGTAACGGTATATCACAGATAGAACAATGATCATTGACATTGCACCTTTCAAATGAACACAAACAGTGGTGCGCGTCTAGAAAAAGGAGTTAGGAGTGGAAAAGGTTCATTTGGAGCCCTGAACACAGGCCTAGTCTCCAGTTGAAACGGGTTCAATAGCCTTTCTACCAGTATTTATTGTATACTTATTAGGCCTAACAATTCTGCAAAAATGTGTTGATTTCACGTTAAATTCACGTTAGTTGACACTCAACTAAATGTTAATCAAAACTAGACATTGAGCTGACGTCTGTGCTCAGTGGGAAGTAAGTCTGGAGAGGATAGTGACTTGACTTACTGTAAGAGGCCCACTGGGCCAGCAGCCATGGTTTAGAGGGGTCCAGCAAAGCAGCTGGGTTTAGTATTTTCTGTAGGTTCCAGAACACTGAGCTGTGTCCCAAATGGCACCCTATTCCCTATAGTGGACTACGTTTGACCGGGACCAATGCGTCCCATATGGGGCCTGATCAAATGTACTACACTATAGGGAATAGGGTGCCATTTGGGACACATTCTAGGTCAAAGACTGGAGCTGGAGGCTATGAGGGTTGTAAGCAGTCTGTCTTTCATCAGTGTAATGTAGAGTGGATAGAATACACAAGGCTAAGATTTTGTATATTCCTGTAAATACTTTGCAAAGTGTTATGGGTTGCGTCTTTTGAATCTGGTATCAGGATAAGTATGACGCTGAGTCATCGATTGTATACTATGTACTTTTTATTAGCTAAGCAATAAGTG
>NW_026282714.1:0-7859 GCF_023373465.1 Oncorhynchus keta
CTTCATCAGGTATGTAACAGAGTCTACACCTTCATCAGGTATGCTGACTGAGAGTCTACACCTTCATCAGGTATGTAACAGAGTCTACACCTTCATCAGGTATGTAACAGAGTCTATCTATTCTACCTTCATCAGGTATGCTGACTGAGAAGTCTACACCTTCATCAGGTATGTAACAGAGTCTTCTCCTTCATCAGGTATGTAACAGAGTCTATCTATTCTACACCTTCATCAGGTATGTAACAGATCTACACCTTCATCAGGATGTAACAGAGTCACACCTCATCAGGTATGTAACAGAGTCTTCTCCTTCATCAGGTATGTAACAGAGTCTATCTATTCTACACCTTCATCAGGTATGTAACAGAGTCTACACCTTCATCAGGTATGTAACAGAGTCTACACCTTCATCAGGTATGTAACAGAGTCTACACCTTCATCAGGTATGTAACAGAGTCTATTTCTACACCTTCATCAGGTATGTAACATAGTACACCTTCACAGGTATGTAACAGAGTCTACACCTTCATCAGGTATGTAACAGAGTCTACACTTCATGGTATGTACAGAGTCTACCCATCAGGTATGTAACAGAGTCTATCTATTCTACACCTTCATCAGGTATGTAACAGAGTCTACACCTTCATCAGGTATGTAACAGAGTCTACACCTTCATCAGGTATGTAACAGAATCTACCTTCATCAGGTATGTAACAGAGTCTATCTATTCTACACCTTCAGTATGTACAGAGTCTACACCTTCATCAGGTATGTAACAGAGTCTACACCTTCATCAGGTATGTAACAAGTCTACACCTTCATCAGGTATGTAACAGAGTCTACTCCTTCATCCAGGTATGTAACAGAGTCTATCCTTCTACCTTCATCAGGTATGTAACAGAGTCTACACCTTCATCGGGTATGTAACAGAGTCTATCTATTCTACACCTTCATCAGGTATGTAACAGAGTCTACACCTTCATCAGGTATGTAACAGAGTCTACACCTTCATCAGGTATGTAACAGAGTCTACACCTTCATCAGGTATGTAACAGAGTCTATCTGTTCTACACCTTCATCAGGTATGTAACAGAGTCTACACCTTCATCCAGGTATGTAACAGAGTCTATGTATTCTACACCTTCATCAGGTATGTAACAGAGTCTACACACTTCATCAGGTATGTAACAGAGTCTACACCTTCATCAGGTATGTAACAGTCTACACCTTCATCAGGTATGTAACAGAGTCTATGTATTCTACACCTTCATCAGGTATGTAACAGAGTCTACACCTTCATCAGGTATGTAACAGAGTCTATGTATTCTACACCTTCATCAGGTATGTAACAGAGTCTACACCTTCATCAGGTATGTAACAGAGTCTACACCTTCATCAGGTATGTAACAGAGTCTACACCTTCATCAGGTATGTAACAGAGTCTATGTATTCTACACCTTCATCAGGTATGTAACAGAGTCTATCTATTCTACACCTTCATCAGGTATGTAACAGAGTCTATACCTTCATCAGGTATGTAACAGAGTCTACACCTTCATCAGGTATGTAACAGAGTCTACACCTTCATCAGGTAAGGGTAACAGAGTCTATCTATTCTACACCTTCATCAGGTATGTAACAGAGCTCCACCTTCATCAGGTATGTAACAGAGTCTACACCTTCATCAGGTATGTAACAGAGTCTACACCTTCATCAGGTATGTAACAGAGTCTACACCTTCATCAGGTATAACAGAGTCTATGTATTCTACACCTTCATCAGGTGTATGTAACAGTCTACACCTTCAGTCAGGTATGTAACAGAGTCTATTCTACACCTTCAGTCAGGTATGTACAGACCTACACCTTCATCAGGTATGTAACAGAGTCTACACCTTCATCAGGTATGTAACAGAGTCTACTCCTTCATCAGGTATGTAACAGAGTCTATTCATTCTACACCTTCATCAGGTATGTAACAGAGTACACCTTCATCAGGTAGTAACAGAGTCTACATTCTACACCTTCATCAGGTATGTAACAGAGTCTACACCTTCATCAGGTATGTAACAGAGTCTATCAGGTATGTAACAGAGTCTACACCTTCATCAGGTATGTAACAGAAAGATCTATTCTACACCTTCATCAGGTATGTAACAGAGTCTACACCTTCATCAGGTATGTAACAGAGTCTATGTATCTACACCTTCATCAGGTATGTAACAGAGTCTACACCTTCATCAGGGTATGTAACAGAGTCTATGTATTCTACACATTCATCAGGTATGTAACAGAGTCTACATTCTACACCTTCTCATCAGGTATGTAACAGAGTCTACACCTTCATCAGGTATGTAACAGAGTCTACCTCTTCATCAGGTATGTAACAGAGTCTACTCCTTCATCAGGTATGTAACACGGTCTACACCTTCGTCAGGTATGTAACAGAGTCTACACCTTCATCAGGTATGTAACAGAGTCTACACCTTCATCAGGTATGTAACAGAGTCTATCTATTCTACACCTTCATCAGGTATGTAACAGAGTCTACACCTTCATCAGGTATGTAACAGAAGCCTACACTCATCAGGTATGTAACACGATCTACACCTTCATCAGGTATGTAACAGAGTCTACACTCGTCAGTTATGTAACAGAGTCTACTCTTCATCAGGTATGTAACAGAGTCTACACCTTCATCAGGTATGTAAACAGAGTCTATCTATTCTACATCTTCATCAGGTATGTAATAGAGTCTACACCTTCATCAGGTATGTAACAGAGTCTATCTATTCTACACCTTCATCAGGTATGTAACAGAGTCTACACCTTCATCAGGTATGTAACAGAGTCTATCTATTCTACACCTTCATCAGGTATGTAACAGAGTCTACACCTTTCATCAGGTATGTAACACGGCTCACACCTTCATCAGGTATGTAACACGATCTACACCTTCATCAGGCAATAACAGAGTCACACATTCATCAGGTATGTAACAGAGCCTACACCTTCATCAGGTATGTAACAGAGTCTACACCTTCATCAGGTATGTAACACGGTCTACACCTTCATCAGGTATGTAACACGACCTACACCTTCATCAGGTATGTAACAGAGTCTACACTCATCAGGTATGTAACAGAGTCTATCTATTCTACACCTTCATCAGGTATGTCAGGTATTCATCAGGTATATGAATAGAGTCTACACCTTCATCAGGTATGTAACAGAGTCTATGTATTCTACACCTTCATCAGGTATGTAACAGAGTCTATCTATTCTACACCTTCATCAGGTATGTAACAGAGTCTACTACACCTTCATCAGGTATGTAACAGAGTCTACACCTTCATCAGGTATGTAACAGAGTCTATGTATTCTACACCTTCATCAGGTATGTAACAGAGTCTATGTGTACCTCTACACCTTCATCAGGTATGTAACAGAGTCTACACCTTCATCAGGTATGTAACAGAGTCTACACCTTCATCAGGTATGTAACAGAGTCTATCAGGTATTCTACACCTTCATCAGGTATGTAACAGAGTCTACACTCTCATCAGGTATGTAACAGAGTCTATCTATTCTACAACTTCATCAGGTATGTAACAGAGTCTACACCTTCATCAGGTATGTAACAGAGTCTACTCCTTCATCAGGTATGTAACAGAGCCCACCTTCATCAGGTATGTAACAGAGTCTACACTTCATCAGGTATGTAACAGAGTCTATCTATTCTACACCTTCATCAGGTATGTAACAGAGTCTACACCTTCATCAGGTATGTAACAGAGTCTATGTATTCTACAACTTCATCAGGTATGTAACAGAGTCTATTCTACACTTCATCAGGTATGTAACAGAGTCTACACCTTCATCAGGTATGTAACAGAGTCTATCTATTCCACCTTCATCAGGTATGTAACAGAGTCTACACCTTCATCAGGTATGTAACAGAGTCTACACCTTCATCAGGTATGTAACAGAGTCTATCTATTCTACACCTTCATCAGGTATGTAACACGGTCTACACCTTCATCAGGTATGTAACAGAGTACACCTTCATCAGGTATGTAACAGAGTCTACACCTTCATCAGGTATGTAACAGAGTCTACTCCTTCATCAGGTATGTAACAGAGTCTACACCTTCATCAGGTATGTAACAGAGTCTATCTGTTCTCTTCATCAGGTATGTAACAGAGTCTATCTATTCTACACCTTCATCAGGTATGTAACAGAGTCTACCCTTCATCAGGTATGTAACAGAGTCTACACCTTCATCAGGTATGTAACAGAGTCTACACTTCATCAGGTATGTAACAGAGTCTACACCTTCACAGGTATGTAACAGAGTCTACACCTTCATCAGGTATGTAACAGAGTCTACAGCTTCATCAGGTATGTAACAGAGTCTACACCTTATCAGGTATGTAACAGAGTCTATCTATTCTACACCTTCATCAGGTATGTAACAGAGTCTATCTATTCTACACCTTCATCAGGTATGTAAACAGAGTCTACACCTTCATCAGGTATGTAACAGAGTCAATGTATTCTACACCTTCATCAGGTATGTAACAGAGTCTACACCTTCATCAGGTATGTAACAGAGTCTACACCTTCATCAGGTATGTAACAGATCTACACCTTCATCAGGTATGTAACAGAGTCTACACCTTCATCAGTTATGTAACCAGAGTCTACCTCTTCATCAGGTATGTAACAGAGTCTACACCTTCATCAGGTATGTAACAGAGTCTATGTATTCTACACCTTCATCAGGTATGTAACAGAGTCTACACCTTCATCAGGTATGTAACAGAGTCTATTCTACACCTTCATCAGGTATGTAACACGATCTACCTTCATCAGGTATGTAACAGAGTCTACACTCTTCGTCAGTTATGTAACAGAGTCTATCTACTCCTTCATCAGGTATGTAACAGAGTCTACCTTCATCAGGTATGTAACAGAGTCTATCTATTCTACATCTTCATCAGGTATGTAACAGAGTCTACACCTTCATCAGGTATGTAACAGAGTCTATGTATTCTACACCTTCATCAGATATGTAACATAGTCTATCTATTCTACACCTTCATCAGGTATGTAACAGAGTCTATCTATTCTACACCTTCATCAGGTATGTAACAGAGTCTACACCTTCATCAGGTATGTAACACGGTCTACACCTTCATCAGGTATGTAACAGAGTCTACCTTCATCATTGTAACACCTTCATCAGGTATGTAACAGAGTCTACACCTTCATCAGGTATGTAACAGAGTCTATCTACCTTCATCAGGTATGTAACAGAGTCTACACCTTCATCAGGTATAACACGAGTCTACACCTTCATCAGGTATGTAACAGAAGTCTACACCTTCATCAGGTATGTAACAGAGTCTATCTATTCTACACCTTCATCAGGTATGTAACAGAGTCTACACCTTCATCAGGTATGTAACAGAGTCTATGTATTCTACACCTTCATCAGGTATGTAACAGAGTCTATGTATTCTACACCTTCATCAGGTATGTAACAGAGTCTACACCTTCATCAGGTATGTAACAGAGTCTACACCGTCATCGTATGTAACAGAGTCTATCTATTCTACACCTTCATCAGGTATGCAACACGGTCTACACCTTCATCAGGTATGTAACAGAGTCTACTCCTTCTATCAGGTATGTAACAGAGTCTACTCCTTCATCAGGTATGTAACAGAGTTCACACCTTCATCAGGTATGTAACAGAGTCTATCTATTCTACACCTTCATCAGGTATGTAACAGAGTCTACACCTTCATCAGGTATGTAACAGAGTCTACTCCTTCATCAGGTATGTAACAGAGTCTACACCTTCATCAGGTATGTAACAGAGTCTACACCTTCATCAGGTATGTAACAGAGTCTATCTATTCTACACCTTCATCAGATATGTAACAGAGTCTACTCCTTCATCAGGTATGTAACAGAGTCTACACCTTCATCAGGTATGTAACAGAGTCTACACCTTCATCAGGTATGTAACAGAGTCTATCTATTCTACACCTTCATCAGGTATGTAACAGAGTCTCACACCTTCATCAGGTATGTAACAGAGTCTACACCTTCATCAGGTATGTAACAGAGTCTACACCTTCATCAGGTATGTAACAGAGTCTACACCTTCATCAGGTATGTAACAGAGTCTACACCTTCATCAAGTATGTAACAGAGTCTACACCTTCATCAGGTATGTAACAGAGTCTATCTATTCTACACCTTCATCAGGTATGTAACATAGTCTATCTATTCTACACCTTCATCAGGTATGTAACAGAGTCTATCTATTCTACACCTTCATCAGGTATGTAACAGAGTCTACACCTTCATCAGGTATGTAACAGAGTCTACACCTTCATCAGGTATGTAACAGAGTCTACTCCTTCATCAGGTATGTAACAGAGTCTATCTATTCTACACCTTCATCAGGTATGTAACAGAGACTACTCCTTCATCAGGTATGTAACAGAGTCTACTCCTTCATCAGGTATGTAACAGAGTCTACACCTTCATCAGGTATGTAACAGAGTCTATCTATTCTACACCTTCATCAGGTATGTAACAGAGTCTACACCTTCATCAGGTATGTAACAGAGTCTACACCTTCATCAGGTATGTAACAGAGTCTACTCCTTCATCAGGTATGTAACATAGTCTATCTATTCTACACCTTCATCAGGTATGTAACAAGTCTATCTATTCTACACCTTCATCAGGTATGTAACAGAGTCTACACCTTCATCAGGTATGTAACAGAGTCTACTCCTTCATCAGGTATGTAACAGAGTCTATCTATTCTACACCTTCATCAGGTATGTAACAGAGTCTACACCTTCATCAGGTATGTAACACGATCTACACCTTCATCAGGTATGTAACAGAGTCTACACCTTCATCAGGTATGTAACACGATCTACACCTTCATCAGGTATGTAACAGAGTCTATCTATTCTACACCTTCATCGGGTATGTAACAGAGTCTACACCTTCGTCAGTTATGTAACAGAGTCTACACCTTCGTCAGGTATGTAACAGAGTCTACACCTTCATCAGGTATGTAACAGAGTCTACACCTTCATCAGGTATGTAACAGAGTCTATCTATTCTACACCTTCATCAGGTATGTAACAGAGTCTACACCTTCATCAGGTATGTAACAGAGTCTACTCCTTCATCAGGTATGTAACAGAGTCTACACCTTCATCAGGTATGTAACAGAGTCTACTCCTTCATCAGGCATGTAACAGAGTCTACACCTTCATCAGGTATGTAACAGAGTCTATCTATTCTACACCTTCATCAGGTATGTAACAGAGTCTACACCTTCATCAGGTATGTAACAGAGTCTATCTATTCTACACCTTCATCAGGTATGTAACAGAGTCTACACCTTCATCAGGTATGTAACAGAGTCTACTCCTTCATCAGGTATGTAACAGAGTCTACACCTTCATCAGGTATGTAACAGAGTCTACTCCTTCATCAGGTATGTAACAGAGTCTACACCTTCATCAGGTATGTAACAGAGTCTATCTATTCTACACCTTCATCAGGTATGTAACAGAGTCTACACCTTCATCAGGTATGTAACAGAGTCTATCTATTCTACACCTTCATCAGGTATGTAACAGAGTCTACACCTTCATCAGGTATGTAACAGAGTCTATCTATTCTACACCTTCATCAGGTATGTAACAGAGTCTACTCCTTCATCAGGTATGTAACAGAGTCTACACCTTCATCAGGTATGTAACAGAGTCTACTCCTTCATCAGGTATGTAACAGAGTCTACACCTTCATCAGGTATG
>NW_026282715.1:0-5076 GCF_023373465.1 Oncorhynchus keta
TTACAGTCATAGTTACAGTTGTCACGTTCTGACCTTTATTTTCTGTGTTTTGTGTTTAGTTAGTATGGTCAGGGCGTGAGTTGGGTGGGCAGTCTATGTTTGTTTGTCTAGGTTTTGGGAATTTCTATGTTTCGGCCTAGTATGGTTCTCAATCAGAGGCAGGTGTCATTAGTTGTCTCTGATTGAGAATCATACTTAGGTGGCCTGGGTTTCACTGTGTGTTTGTGGGTGATTGTTTCCTGTCTCTGTGTATGCACCAGATAGGACTGTAATTTGAGTTTTCACGTTTTCTTGTTTTGTTAGTTTGTTCATGTGTACCTTATCGCATTAAAAAGTACCATGGAAAATTACCACGCCGCGTATTGGTCCTCTGATCCGTTTCGCCTCTCCTCTTCGGAAGAAGAGGAGGAAACTCGTTACAGAATCACCCACCACAATCGGACCAAGCGGCGTGGTAAAGGACAGCGACGACAGCAGCAGCAGCATCAACAACAGAGGCCACATCACAGGACTCCTGGACATGGGAGCGAATATTGAAGCGGAGAGACCCTGAGCGCAGGCTGGGGAAAATCGTGCAGGCCCAAAGCAGAACTGGAGGCAGCGAAAGCTGATCGGCGGCAATATGAGGAGCCAGCACGGCAGTGTGACAGGTACGCAGAGGCAGCCCCAAATTTTTTTGGGGGGCACACGAGGGGTGAGTACTAAGCCAGGTAGCAGGCCTGAGCCTCCTACGTGCTTATTATGACAGCGTGATTACTGGTCAGGCACCGTGTTATGCGTTGAGCGCACGGTGGCGCCAATGCGTGTCCATAGCCCGGTGCGCTATAGGGCAGCCCCGAGAGTGCCATGCGAGTGGGCATTGAGCCAGGGGCGTACCATGGTGCCTGCTCAGCGGGTCTGGTCAGCCGGTACGCAGTCTTGGTCCAGGTTATCCTGCGCCGGCTCCGTACTGTGTCTCGGGCGCTGGGAGGTGCAGTGCGTCTCTGCCTGCGCTCCGCTCGTACCGGGCAACTGTGGGAGTGGAGCCTAGGGGAGAGGTGCGTGGTAAGCACTAGATCTCCCGTGCTTACCTACAGCCTGGCCCAACCTGTGCCTGCACTCTTTGAGGGAAGTCCGGTTTGAGTAGCTGGTCCAGCCTGGGGAAGTGGTGCTGTTGCGCACTCAGAGCTCCAGTGCTCCTCCCACAGCCCGGTCTTTCAGGCTCCTCCTAACACCAAGCCTCCTGAAAGTCTCCCCTAGCCTGGTAGTTCCTGTGGCAGCTCCACGCACCAGGCTGTCTCTCAGTCTCCTCCCTGCAGGTGCCCGCCAACCGGGCGCTCGCTGCTGGAGTTGCTCATTGTCCGGGCGCGCCGAGCCTCGCTTCGTCCGGGCGCTCGCTGCCGGGAGCCCCGCCCTGTCTCGCGCCGCCGGAGCTCTCCCCGCTTGTCCGAGTTTCGCTTGTCCGGGCGCCGCTGCCGGAGCTCTCTCGCTTTCTGTCCGGCGCTTACTGCCGGAGCCTCCCGCCTGTCCGGCGCCGCTGCCGGAGCCTCCCGCCTGTCCGGCGCCGCTGCCGGAGCCTCCCGCCTGTCCGGAGCCTCCCGCCTGTCCGGCGCCGCTGCCGGAGCCTCCCGCCTGTCCGGCGCCGCTGCCGGAGCCTCCCGCCTGTCCGGCGCCGCTGCCGGAGCCTCCCGCCTGTCCGGCGCCGCTGCCGGAGCGTCCCGCCTGTCCGGCGCGCTGCCGGAGCCTCCCGCCTGTCCGGAGCCTCCCGCCTGTCCGGCGCCGCTGCCGGAGCCTCCCGCCTGTCCGGCGCCGCTGCCGGAGCCTCCCGCCTGTCCGGCGCCGCTGCCGGAGCCTCCCGCCTGTCCGGCGCCGCTGCCGGAGCCTCCCGCCTGTCCGGAGCCTCCCGCCTGTCCGGCGCCGCTGCCGGAGCCTCCCGCCTGTCCGGCGCCGCTGCCGGAGCCTCCCGCCTGTCCGGCGCTGCTGCCGGAGCCTCCCGCCTGTCCGGCGCTGCTGCCGGAGCGTCCCGCCTGTCCGGCGCCACTGCCTCCTGTAGCAGCTCCACGCACCAGGCTGTCTCTCTGTCTCCTCTCTGCAGGTGCTCCCGCCTGTCCGGCGCCGTTGCCGGAGCGTCCCGCCTGTCCGGCGCCGCTGCCGGAGCCTCCCGCCTGTCCGGCGCCGCTGCCGGAGCCTCCCGCCTGTCCGGGCGCCGCTGCCGGAGCCTCCCGCCTGTCCGGCGCCGCTGCCGGAGCGTCCCCGCCTGTCCGGGCGCCGCTGCCGGAGCCTCCCGCCTGTCCGGAGCCTCCCGCCTGTCCGGCGCCGCTGCCGGAGCCTCCCGCCTGTCCGGCGCCGCTGCCGGAGCCTCCCGCCTGTCCGGCGCCGCTGCCGGAGCTCTCCCGCCTGTCCGGCGCCGCTGCCGGAGCCTCCCGCCTGTCCGGCGCCGCTGCCGGAGCCTCCCGCCTGTCCGGAGCCTCCCGCCTGTCCGGCGCCGCTGCCGGAGCCTCCCGCCTGTCCGGCGCCGCTGCCGGAGCCTCCCGCCTGTCCGGCGCTGCTGCCGGAGCCTCCCGCCTGTCCGGCGCTGCTGCCGGAGCGTCCCGCCTGTCCGGCGCCACTGCCTCCTGTAGCAGCTCCACGCACCAGGCTGTCTCTCTGTCTCCTCTCTGCAGGTGCTCCCGCCTGTCCGGCGCCGTTGCCGGAGCGTCCCCGCCTGTCCGGCGCCGCTGCCGGAGCCTCCCGCCTGTCCGGCGCCGCTGCCGGAGCGTCCCGCCTGTCCGGCGCCACTGCCGGAGCGTCCCGCCTGTCCGGCGCCGCTGCCGGAGCCTCCCGCCTGTCCGGCGCCACTGCCGGAGCCTCCCGCCTGTCCGGCGCCGCTGCCGGAGCCTCCCGCCTGTCCGGCGCCGCTGCCAGAGCGTCCCGCCTGTCCGAGCGCCGCTGCCGAGAGCCCCTCAGCCCAGAGGCGCCAGGAGCCCCTCAGCCCAGAGGCGCCAGAGCCCCTCAGCCCAGAGGCGCCAGAGCCCCTGTCCTCTGTCCAGAGCCCCTGTCCCTCTGTCCAGAGCCCCTGTCCCTCTGTCCAGAGCCCCTGCCCCTCTGTCCCGAGCTGCCCCTCTGTCCAGTGGGGTCATTGAGAGGGGTTGCCATGGTGAGAAAGCCACGGAGGCGGAAAATAAGGCGGACAAAGACAAGGGTGAAGTGGGGTCCGCGTCCCGCGCCAGAACCGCCACCGCGGACAGACGCCCACCCAGACCCTCCCCTATAGGTCAAGGTTTTGCGGCCGGAGTCCGCACCTTTGGGGGTACTGTCACGTTCTGACCTTTATTTTCTGTGTTTTGTGTTTAGTTAGTATGGTCAGGGCGTGAGTTGGGTGGGCAGTCTATGTTTGTTTGTCTAGGTTTTGGGAATTTCTATGTTTCGGCCTAGTATGGTTCTCAATCAGAGGCAGGTGTCATTAGTTGTCTCTGATTGAGAATCATACTTAGGTGGCCTGGGTTTCACTGTGTGTTTGTGGGTGATTGTTTCCTGTCTCTGTGTATGCACCAGATAGGACTGTAATTTGAGTTTTCACGTTTTCTTGTTTTGTTAGTTTGTTCATGTGTACCTTATCGCATTAAAAAGTACCATGGAAAATTACCACGCCGCGTATTGGTCCTCTGATCCGTTTCGCCTCTCCTCTTCGGAAGAAGAGGAGGAAACTCGTTACAACAGTCATAGTTTCAGTCATAGTTACAGTCATAGTTTAAATCATAGTTACAGTCATAGTTACAGTCATAGTTTAAATCATAGTTACAGTCATAGTTTAAATCATAGTTACAGTCATAGTTTCAGTCATAGTTACAGTCATAGTTTAAATCATAGTTACAGTCATAGTTTCAGTCATAGTTACAGTCATAGTTTAAATCATAGTTACAGTCATAGTTACAGTCATAGTTACAGTCATAGTTACAGTCATAGTTTAAATCATAGTTACAGTCATAGTTTCAGTCATAGTTACAGTCATAGTTTAAATCATAGTTACAGTCATAGTTACAGTCATAGTTACAGTCATAGTTTAAATCATAGTTACAGTCATAGTTACAGTCATAGTTTCAGTCATAGTTACAGTCATAGTTTAAATCATAGTTACAGTCATAGTTACAGTCATAGTTTAAATCATAGTTACAGTCATAGTTACAGTCATAGTTTAAATCATAGTTACAGTCATAGTTACAGTCATAGTTTAAATCATAGTTACAGTCATAGTTACAGTCATAGTTACAGTCATAGTTTAAATCATAGTTACAGTCATAGTTACAGTCATAGTTACAGTCATAGTTACAGTCATAGTTACAGTCATAGTTTAAATCATAGTTACAGTCATAGTTACAGTCATAGTTTCAGTCATAGTTACAGTCATAGTTTAAATCATAGTTACAGTCATAGTTACAGTCATAGGTACAGTCATAGTTACAGTCATAGTTTAAATCATAGTTACAGTCATAGTTTCAGTCATAGTTACAGTCATAGTTTAAATCATAGTTACAGTCATAGTTACAGTCATAGTTTCAGTCATAGTTACAGTCATAGTTACAGTCATAGTTTAAATCATAGTTACAGTCATAGTTACAGTCATAGTTACAGTCATAGTTACAGTCATAGTTTAAATCATAGTTACAGTCATAGTTTCAGTCATAGTTACAGTCATAGTTTAAATCATAGTTACAGTCATAGTTACAGTCATAGTTACAGTCATAGTTACAGTCATAGTTTAAATCATAGTTACAGTCATAGTTACAGTCATAGTTACAGTCATAGTTACAGTCATAGTTTAAATCATAGTTACAGTCATAGTTTAAATCATAGTTACAGTCATAGTTACAGTCATAGTTACAGTCATAGTTTCAGTCATAGTTTAAATCATAGTTACAGTCATAGTTACAGTCATAGTTTAAATCATAGTTACAGTCATAGTTACAGTCATAGTTACAGTCATAGTTACAGTCATAGTTACAGTCATAGTTTCAGTCATAGTTACAGTCATAGTTACAGTCATAGTTACAGTCATAGTTTAAATCATAGTTACAGTCATAGTTACAGTCATAGTTTCAGTCATAGTTACAGTCATAG
>NW_026282716.1:0-10000 GCF_023373465.1 Oncorhynchus keta
CCTTTTCGCCTCCCTCTTCGGAAGAAGAGGATGAACTCCTGACACATACCCATAACATGATGCAGCAACCACTATTCTTGAAAATATGGAGAGTGGTATTCAGCAATGTGTTCTATTAGATTTGCCCAAAACATATAAGTTTTTATTCAGGACCAAAAAATGTGTTGCTTTGCAACAATTTTTGGAGTATTACTTTAGTGCCTTGTTGCAAAAAGGATGCACGTTTTGGAATATTTTATTCTGTACAAGCCTCCTTCTTTTCACTCTGTCAATTAGGTTAGTATTGTGGAGAAACTACAATGTTGTTGATCCAACATCAGTTCTCTCCTATCACAGCCATTAATCTGTGTAAATGTTTTAAAGTCACCATTGGTCTCATGGTGAAATCCCTGAGCGTTTCCTTCCTCTTGGCAACTTAGTTAGAAAGGAACACTGTAAGAAGCAGCCATTGAATATCCCTTTGAGCATGTTGGAGTTAGTAATTACACATTTTGTATCATGTATCATTGAAGTGACTGGATGTAATGATACACTCCATACAAAGTGTAATTCATAACTTCAACATGCTCAAAGGGATATTCAATGGCTGCTTTTTTATTTGTACCCATCTACCAATAGTGCCTTCTTTGTGAGGCATTGGAAAATTTCCCTGGTTTTTTGTAGTTGAATCTGTGTTTGAAATTCGCTGCTCAACTGAGGGACCTACAGATAATTGAATGTGTGGGGTACATAGATGAGGTAGACATTCAAAATGTTAAACACTATTATTGAACACAGGGTGCTCCTTATTAGGACTTGTTAAGCAATTTGTTAAGCAATTGTTTACTTCTGAACTTATTTTGGCTTTCCAGACACTAGGAAATGCTAGTGCCAGGAAATATAATTTACTGTTTGGTATGGATAGTCCTCCAAAGTCTTCCTTATTGTAAATGTATTCAATTTATCCAGGATCATTTATCTTTCCATATACATTTTAAAACAGCACAATGCATTTTATCCCAATAGCCAGAAGGAGGAGCCATGGAAGCATTGAACTACAGAAATTCAGCTGTGGCAATATGTTAATTTTGACATTAGATTGTCTGCTGGTTAAAGCAACTGGGATTATTCCATCTACTGATGTCGGATGGAATTGATTTGAGCCGTCTCGTTATTTAAAGTTTCTGGCAATTGTTTTATCAAATGAAGGAAATACATCTACTCCAAATATTTAAAATTGGAAACGATTGGGATTCCAAATATAGAGATGGAGTCCTCCATTTGGATCTTGAGAGGCAGTAGGGCTGATTTGGTTAGGTTACATACATTTTATAGCTTGAGATGAAGATGATTTTATCTATGATCTTCAATGCGATTGACATACATTGTCTAGATATAATAAAATATTGTCTGCGTATAATGAGTTGAACTGATCAGTAGATTGAGGGGAATTGATGTTATTTTCTCAATTGACAAATTGTCTGGAACAGGGGGTTCCATTGATAATAAGAATAGCGAAGCCGAAATTGGATCGCCTTGGCTTCTGCTTCTAGTGATTCTGAACCGAGCAGAGCAGATTTAGCCTGTTATAACTATGGCTGAGGGATTGGCAGATGTGACCCGTTTCAGGAAACTAGGCTTATGTCGTGGGTCACTACTTCACAGGAGATCCGTTTGAACATAAACTTTTTTTTAAAATCACAATGCATTTTCTTTTGCCAGAAATGCCTTCTCGAACATGTGAACTTTCATGTGCCTTAATAAAAAATGTGTATGCCATCTGTAAATACAAATACAACTGTTAAATGATGAGCCAAGTTGGTTTAGCCAAAGAAAAGTCAGCAACCTTCACGCTACCCATGATTGGCTAAGATAACCTTTTATGGCTGCAGGGGCAGTATTGAGTAGCTTGGATGAAAAGGTGCCCATTGTAAATGGCCAGCTCCCCAGTCTCAGTTGCTAATATATGCATATTATTATTAGTATTGGATAGAAAACACTCTAAAGTTTCCAAAACTGTCAAAATATTGTCTGTGAGTATAACAGAACTGATATTCCAGGGCGAAACCCTGAGGAAAATCAAAACAGGAAGTGGCTTCTATTTTGAAAACTCCATGTTCCATAGACTCTTTTCTGATTTAAAGGGATATGAACCAGATTCCGTTTCCCATCGCTTCCTCAAGGTGTCAACAGTCTTCAGACATAGTTTCAGGTTTTTATTTAGAAAAATGAGCCAGAAACATAACATCGCGTCAAGTGGTCACATGAGTTTGGTTAGGTATTGCTTTTCCCTCTCCTACTGTGAAAGACATTTGCGGTTGATATATTATCGATTATATATTTTAAAAACAACCTGAGGATTGATTATAAAAAATGTTTGACATGTTTCTGTGAACATTATGGAAACTATTTGGGATTTTCGTCCGCTCTTTCCTGTGGATTTCTGAACACAACGCGTCAAACACACAGAGTTATTTTGGATATAAAAATAATTTAAACTTTATAGAACAAAAGGAACATTTGTTGTGTAACTGGGAGTCTCGTGAGTGAAAACATCCGAAGATCATCAAAGGTAAATGATTAATTTGATTGCTTTTCTGATTTTCGTGACCGTACTTAAAGTTTTGTCGAGCGATCGATAAACTTACACAAACGCTTGGATTGCTTGCGCTGTAAAACATAATTTCAAAATCTGACACGACAGGTAAATTAACAAAAGGCTAAGCTGTGTTTTCCTATATTGCACTTGTGATTTCATGAATATAAATATTTTTAGTAATATTTATTGATTGTAGCGCTATGCTATTCAGCGGTTGTTGATGACACTTATCCCATTAGTGGGATTGCAGCCATAACAAGATAATAATTGGGCTTGACATGCCGAGAGAGAGAAGTTTGGAGTGGTCTGCCATATAGCACGATTTTGTCCATTTGAGCTGGTCAGTATGTCTATGTAATCCTGTCTAACATGGCTTTAAAAAAATGTATTGCGTAGCAAAACTGCATCAACCTAATGTCAAGTTAAAGTGTACTATTCGGTATCTAAATTTAACTTGCTGGCTTGCTATCTAAAGTGATGCTAGCCAAAGTGACGAAGTTTTGAAATCAGTGGAATTTGAGTATGATAGCTAAGGAGATGGAGAAAACACCTGTCTCCGGAATACATCTTCAAACTAAGGGCAACATGGCATCCGACAGGAGACGCGTCCAACCATGATATATACGGGTAAGATAGTCTAGCTAACTACATTCTCAGATATTACATGTTTCTAACTTTGATAGAAAATGTTTTCATTTCAAGTTAAAGTGTACTGTTAGCTAGCTAACATTAACCGGCTGGCTAGCTAGGTAACGTAAGGTAATGATCTTATTCTTTGTATCTCAGACACATTTGCTTGACTAGTTACAGGCTAATGTTAGCTAGCTAATATTGAACCTGGCTGGTTAGCTACCTGCAGATTCATGCAGGGTAGTAATGTCAAGTAATGTTTAGCTAGCCCTATAGCTAGCTAGCTACATGTGTTAATAAAAACTCCACGATGCAAGTATCCATTTCAATAGAATATCACTGCAACAACTGATGATAGATGTACTAGCTGGTAAATTCGCTCTGGCTATCTAATCTGATTTCAGACCATGGGTAAGATAGTCTAGCTAGCTACATTTTCAGATATTACACATTTCTAATTTTGACAGAGTCTTTTCAAGTTAGTGTACTATTAGCGAGCTAGCTAATGTTAGCTAACTGTCTCGGTGACTAATGTTACATGTATGATCTTATAATTCATATCTCAAATCCAAAGTTAAAGCCTTATGTTAGCTAGCTAACATGGAACCTGGTGGTTAGCTACCTACAGATTCATGCAGGGTAGTAACGTCATTAGCTGGGTTTATGGTTCATTGTTTACCTATGTGTCTTAACAAAAGACTCTTGTCTTAGTGTGCCAGAGCGCAGAATAACTGATACATTCACAAATGCTCAACACCCATTGAATATGGCTAGTGTCAGTAAACGTAGGCACTACAGAGGGTAGTGCGTACGGCCCAGCACATCACGGGGCCAAACTTCTTGCCATCCAGGACCTCTATACCAGGTGGTGTCAGAGGAAGGCCTAAAAATTGTCAAAGACTCCAGCCACCCTAGTCATAGACTGTTCTCTCTGCTACCACACGGCAAGCGGTCCCGGGCACCATACGTCCAAGAGGCTTCTAAACAGCTTCTACCCCAAGCCATAAGACTCCTGAACATCTAATCAAATGGCTACCCGGACTATTTGCATTGCCCCCTCTTTTACGCCACTGCTCTCTGTTATTATCTATGCATAGTCACTTTAATCACTCTACCTACATGTACATATTACTCAATTACCTCGACTAACCAGTGCCCCGTACATTGACTCTGTACCGGTAACCCCTGTATATAGTCTCGCTATTGTCATTTTACTAATGATCTTTAGTTAGTTATTCCTTTTACACCAGCGATATGACCATTCTAGTCTATCAAACGCTTTTGTGCATCGAGAGATAATACAGCCCAAGGAGCTGTTGTTTCTGATGAAGCATCTAAGGATAAACACTTTTTAACAAACCTGCTTTGATACTTGTGAACCAATTTGGGTAAGTCGAGAGAGAGAGAGAGAGAGAGAGAGAGAGAGAGAGAGAGAGAGAGAGAGAGAGAGAGAGAGAGAGAGAGAGAGAGAGAGAGAGAGAGAGAGAGAGAGAGAGAGAGAGAGAGAGAGAGAGAGAGAGAGAGAGAGAGAGAGAACAAAAAATATCTAGTTAACAGAAGAAAGGAAGACAGAATAAGGACAGAAGAAAAAGGAAAAGAAAAAGGACAACAAAGTGAAACCTCTAAAGAAACAAGAGACCATAATACAAGAAACAGCACTATAGAGAGATAGAAGAAATACACAACATTACAAGGACTGAATTCTAACATAATTCTGCCAAGCTTGATACAGCTTCAACTAGCACCGACGTGTCAAGTGAGAGGTGTCAAAGCCCATTAGCCCAACAATGGCAGGAGAGTCACACAGTCTACCCCAACCAAATGGAGAGGCCTTAGAAGCTCCCTCCTGCTGTTCAGAGGTAATTAAAATACAGTACCCTGTGCATGTAAAGAATAATAAAGCAAGAAATTATTACAAAATGAAGCTCCTTATGGAAAGTCAAGAGACACCTTTTGCTGACTATTACAAAAATGGGAACATCAGCAACCTTATCTTCTACACAAACCATCCCCTGGCATGGCACAGTGCTATATTAGCACACTACCCCCTTGTTACGAGAGCGGGGATTAACGAGGGGTGGAAACTCAGAATACTTGATAACGAGGACTCTGAGTCAAGTAATATAAATATCTATAAGTCCGGAACAGTAATGGCACAGGGTAATCACAAACAGTTTCAGCTGGACTTTCACCTAATCAAAGAATTAGCCCAGCAGGAGAAGCTCTCCCTTGATAAAGATACCCCCACACCGAGTGGGTCAGACCAGACCTCTTCATTATGTAACCCCACAGACGAGCAACCCCCAGCAGAGAGTCAACCTCCCAGCACAGATTACCACTCCCTCATTGAAATGAAGGACAAATTCACCCAGCTGGAGATAAGGCAGGTGGAGCTGGAACAGCAGGTGATTACACTTCAGTCAGCACAGACCCAGACAACAGTCCAGCACAACAACAGCCCCTTAACCAGACCCGGAGAGCTGGAGGTGGACAGAGACATATCTGCACTTTGGACAGTGGTGAGACAAATACAACAGGAGAAAGAGGAGCAGAACAGAGCACTAGAGGAGAGTGTCAGACTGCTGGTGGTTGAGGGGGATGGAGGAGAGGTTGAGGGGGATGGAGGAGAGGGTGAGGGGGATGGAGGAGAGGTTGAGGGGGACGGCGTGCGACAGAGAACAACCCACTAGAGAGGTGGCCACCCCCACAGAGAAACCAGCAGAACAGCCCACCTCAGCACCCAACAAAAGTCTCGACACCACAGCAGAACAGTCCACACCAGACCCTGACCATAGAGTCGACATCACAGCAGAAGAGACAAATGAAGAACCCCAAGCCCAGCGGCTCTCACCCCCTCTGAGCACCCCCCCTGTCAGCCTGCCTGATAGCCCTTCTGACAACCCCCCCACACCCACTGAGGACAAACACAAGACACAGATTGTACTACTTATGGACTCAAATGGGAAATATATAGAAGAAAAAAAACTTTTTCCCAAACACAGTGTGTCTAAACTCTGGTGTCCAAACACCCAGCGCGCCCTAGACCTTCTGTCTGAGGCCAAACTAGGGTCACCCAGCCACATAATAATACACACAGGCACAAATGACCTGAGAGCACAGCAAGAAAGAGTGGCCACAGCACTGAAGGGAGTGATTGAAAAGGCTTCTTCTACTTTCCCCAACGCACAAGTGGTTATCTCCACCCTGCTACCACGAAAAGACTTCCACCCTGCCACAATACAGCGGGTAAATGCAAGTATTTCCCATGATCTGTGCCTCAAAACCAAACGTTTTCCTGGCCCACCACCCACCCTGGACTTGAACAGCCTCTATGACCAGGTCCACCTCTACAAGGCAGCAGTGCCCACCTTTGCCCGAACTCTAAAAGGACACGCCCTCAAACGTATCCCCAACACTTCACACACAGGGAGCAACAGATCAATAGACACCCCACCCAGACCGGCGAGACACCCTCCCAGACCTGCAGTGACCCCTGACCTACACATAGAGGGACCCACGCCAAGAGGAATTACATCCAGACCACCGCACATCCAGACACATCCCCACCCCAACCAATCACCCCCCACGTCAACCATGCCCACACCCCATTTAGGCCCCTCAGATCAGACCTATGCCACTCCTGCCCACCCCATCCCCGCAAAGAGGGCCTCAACATGGAAGCCACACATACGCCCAGGTAGTGAGCGGGCAAACAGTCCCAACCCCCACTCTCACACTCGCCCAAGCCAATGGCATGTACCAGATGCTCAGCAGGCTCTGCTCACACTTACTGGCCTGAGGCCAAACTACGACCAACAACATTGGACACCTATGGAACAAAAAAGCATTCACTATATCATCCTGGAATATCCAAGGCCTGAGGTCATCTGCCTTTGGCCTGAAGAGCAGAAACCCAGACTTCACCAAAGAAATCGGTAACACAGACATTGTCATCCTGCAAGAAACCTGATATAGAGGAGAGACACCCACTGGTTGCCCTCTAGGTTACAGAGAGCTGGTAGTCCCATCCACCAAACTATCAGGTGAAACAGGAAGGGACTCAGGGGGTATGCTAATTTGGTATAGAGCAGACCTAACTCACTCCATTAAATTAATCAAAACAGGAACATTCTACATTTGGCTAGAAATTCAAAAGGAAATTATCCTAACAGAGAAAAATGTCCTCCCTGTGTGCTACCTATATCCCCCCACTAGAATCCCCATATTTTAATGAAGACAGCTTCTCCATCCTGGAGGGCGAAATCAATCATTTCCAGGCCCAGGGACATGTACTAGTCTGTGGCGACCTAAATGCCAGAACCGGACAAGAACCTGACACCTCAGCACACAGGGGGACAAACATCTGCCTGGAGGTGACAGCATCCCCTCCCACATATGCCCCCCTAGGCACAACTATGACAACATAACCAACAAAAACGGGTCACAACTCCTGCAGCTCTGTCGCACGCTGGGTATGTACATAGTCAACGGTAGGCTTCGAGGGGACTCCTATGGTAGGTACACCTATAGCTCATCTCTTGGCAGTAGTACTGTAGACTACTTTATCACTGACCTCAACCCAGAATCTCTCAGAGCGTTCACAGTCAGCCCACTGACACCCCTATCAGACCACAGCAAAATCACAGTCTACTTAAACAGAGCAATACTCAATCATGAGGCATCAAAGCCAAAGGAACTGAGTAACATTAAGAAATGCTATAGATGGAAGGAATGCAGTTTGGAAACCTACCAAAAACAATTAGGCAACAACAAATTCAATCCCTTTTAGACAATTTCCTGGGTAAAACGTTCCACTGTAATAGTGAAGGTGTAAACCTGGCAGTAGAAAATCTTAACAGTATATTTGACCTCTCAGCTTCCCTATCAAATCTAAAAATCTCAAATAGAAAACCGAAGAAAATTAACAATAATGACAAATGGTTTGATGAAGAATGCAAAAATCTAAGAAAGAAATTGAGAAACCTGTCCAACCAAAAACATAGAGACCCGGAAAACCTGAGTCTACGCCTTCACTATGGTGAATCACTAAAACAATACAGAAATACACTACGGAAAAAGAAGGAACAGCATGTCAGAAATCAGCTCAATGCAATTGAAGAATCCATAGACTCTAACCACTTCTGGGAAAATTGGAAAACACTAAAACAAACAACAACACGAAGAATTATCTATCCAAAATGGAGATGTATGGGTAAACCACTTCTCCAATCTTTTGGTTCTATAACAAAGAACAAAGAGCAAAAACATATACATAATCAAATACAGATCTTAGAATCAACTATTAAAGACTACCAGAACCCACTGGATTCTCCAATTACATTGAATGAGTTACAGGACAAAATAAAAACCCTTCAACCCAAAAAGGCCTGTGGTGTCGATGGTATCCTCAATGAAATGATCAAATATACAGACAACAAATTCCAATTGGCTATACTAAAACTCTTTAACATCATACTTAGCTCTGGCATCTTCCCCAATATTTGGAACCAAGGACTGATCACCCCAATCCACAAAAGTGGAGACAAATTTGACCCCAATAACTACCGTGGAATATGTGTCAACAGTAACCTTGGGAAAATCCTCTGCATTATTATTAACAGCAGACTCGTACATTTCCTCAATGAAAACAATGTACTGAGCAAATGTCAAATTGGCTTTTTACCAAATTACCGTACAACAGACCATGTATTCACCCTGCACACCCTAATTGACAACCAAACAAACCAAAACAAAGGCAAAGTCTTCTCATGCTTTGTTGATTTCAAAAAAGCCTTCGACTCAATCTGGCATGAGGGTCTGCTATACAAACTGATGGAAAGTGGTGTTGGGGGTAAAACATACGACATTATAAAATCCATGTACACAAACAACAAGTGTGCGGTTAAAATTGGCAAAAACACACACATTTCTTCACACAGGGTCGTGGGTTAGACAGGGATGCAGCTTAAGCCCCACCCTCTTCAACATATATATCAACGAATTGGCGCGGGCACTAGAAAAGTCTGCAGCACCCGGCCTCCCCTGCTAGAATCCGAAGTCAAATGTCTGCTGTTTGCTGATGATCTGGTGCTTCTGTCACCAACCAAGGAGGGCCTACAGCAGCACCTAGATCTTATGCACAGATTCTGTCAGACCTGGGCCCTGACAGTAAATCTCAGTAAGACCAAAATAATGGTGTTCCAAAAAGGTCCAGTCACCAGGACCACAAATACAAATTCCATCTAGACACTGTTGCCCTAGAGCACACAAAAACTATACATACCTTGGCCTAAACATCAGCGCCACAGGTAACTTCCACAAAGCTGTGAACGATCTGAGAGACAAGGCAAGAAGGGCATTCTATGCCATCAAAAGAAACATAAATTTCAACATACCAATTAGGATTTGGCTAAAAATACTTGAATCAGTCATAGAGCCCATTGCCCTTTATGGTTGTGAGGTCTGGGGTCCGCTCACCAACCAAGACTTCACAAAATGGGACAAACACCAAATTGAGACTCTGCACGCAGAATTCTGCAAAAATATCCTCCGTGTACAACGTAAAACACCAAATAATGCATGCAGAGCAGAATTAGGCCGATACCCACTAATTATCAAAATCCAGAAAAGAGCCGTTAAATTCTACAACCACCTAAAAGGAAGCGATTCACAAACCTTCCATAACAAAGCCATCACCTACAGAGAGATGAACCTGGAGAAGAGTCCCCTAAGCAAGCTGGTCCTGGGGCTCTGTTCACAAACACAAACACACCCTACAGAGCCCCAGGACAA
>NW_026282717.1:0-5317 GCF_023373465.1 Oncorhynchus keta
GTGGTGATTGACCCGCCTGTCCTGGCGTCGTGAGGGAGTTTGTTCCACCATTGGGGGCCAGAGCAGCGAACAGTTTTGACTGGGCTGAGCGGGAACTGTACTTCCTCAGTGGTAGGGAGGCGAGCAGGCCAGAGGTGGATGAACGCAGTGCCCTTGTTTGGGTGTAGGGCCTGATCAGAGCCTGGAGGTACTGAGGTGCCGTTCCCTCACAGCTCCGTAGGCGAGCACCATGGTCTTGTAGCGGATGCGAGCTTCAACTGGAAGCCAGTGGAGAGAGCGGAGGAGCGGGGTGACGTGAGAGAACTTGGGAAGGTTGAACACCAGACGGGCTGCGGCGTTCTGGATGAGTTGTAGGGGTTTAATGGCACAGGCAGGGAGCCCAGCCAACAGCGAGTTGCAGTAATCAAGACGGGAGATGACAAGTGCCTGGATTAGGACCTGCGCCGCTTCCTGTGTGAGGCAGGGTCGTACTCTGCGGATGTTGTAGAGCATGAACCTACAGGAACGGGACACCGCCTTGATGTTAGTTGAGAACGCCAGGGTGTTGTCCAGGATCACGCCAAGGTTCTTAGCGCTCTGGGAGGAGGACACAATGGAGTTGTCAACCGTGATGGCGAGATCATGGAACGGGCAGTCCTTCCCCGGGAGGAAGAGGAGCTCCGTCTTGCTGAGGTTCAGCTTGAGGTGGTGATCCGTCATCCACACTGATATGTCTGCCAGACATGCAGAGATGCGATTCGCCACCTGGTCATCAGAAGGGGGAAAGGAGAAGATTAATTGTGTGTCGTCTGCATAGCAATGATAGGAGAGACCATGTGAGGTTATGACAGAGCCAAGTGACTTGGTGTATAGCGAGAATAAGAGAGGGCCTAGAACAGAGCCCTGGGGGACACCAGTGGTGAGAGCGCGTGGTGAGGAGACAGATTCTCGCCACGCCACCTGGTAGGAGCGACCTGTCAGGTAGGACGCAATCCAAGCGTGGGCCGCGCCGGAGATGCCCAACTCGGAGAGGGTGGAGAGGAGGATCTGATGGTTCACAGTATCGAAGGCAGCCGATAGGTCTAGAAGGATGAGAGCAGAGGAGAGAGAGTTAGCTTTAGCAGTGCGGAGCGCCTCCGTGATACAGAGAAGAGCAGTCTCAGTTGAATGACTAGTCTTGAAACCTGACTGATTTGGATCAAGAAGGTCATTCTGAGAGAGATAGCGGTAGAGCTGGCCAAGGACGGCACGCTCAAGAGTTTTGGAGAGAAAAGAGAGAAGGGATACTGGTCTGTAGTTGTTGACATCGGAGGGATCGAGTGTAGGTTTTTTCAGAAGGGGTGCAACTCTCGCTCTCTTGAAGACGGGAGGGACGTAGCCAGCGGTCAGGGATGAGTTGATGAGCGAGGTGAGGTAAGGGAGAAGGTCTCCGGAAATGGTCTGAGAAGAGAGGAGGGGATAGGGTCAAGCGGGCAGGTTGTTGGGCGGCCGGCCGTCACAAGACGCGAGATTTCATCTGGAGAGAGAGGGGAGAAAGAGGTCAGAGCATAGGGTAGGGCAGTGTGAGCAGAACCAGCGGTGTCGTTTGACTTAGCAAACGAGGATCGGATGTCATCGACCTTCTTTTCAAAATGGTTGACGAAGTCATCTGCAGAGAGGGAGGAGGGGGGGGGAGGATTCAGGAGGGAGGAGAAGGTGGCAAAGAGCTTCCTAGGGTTAGAGGCAGATGCTTGGAATTTAGAATGGTAGAAAGTGGCTTTAGCAGCAGAGACAGAGGAGGAAAATGTAGAGAGGAGGGAGTGAAAGGATGCCAGGTCCGCAGGGAGGCGAGTTTTCCTCCATTTCCGCTCGGCTGCCCGGAGCCCTGTTCTGTGAGCTCGCAATGAGTCGTCGAGCCACGGAGCGGGGAGGGGAGGACCGAGCCGGCCTGGAGGATAGGGGACATAGGGAGTCAAAGGATGCAGTAAGGGAGGAGAGGAGGGTTGAGGAGGCAGAATCAGGAGATAGGTTGGAGAAAGTTTGAGCAGAGGGAAGAGATGATAGGATGGAAGAGGAGAGAGAAGCGGGGGGAGAGAGAGCGAAGGTTGGGACGGCGCGATACCATCCGAGTAGGGGCAGTGTGGGAAGTGTTGATGAGAGCGAGAGGGAAAAGGATACAAGGTAGTGGTCGGAGACTTGGAGGGGAGTTGCAATGAGGTTAGTGGAAGAACAGCATCTAGTAAAGATGAGGTCAAGCGTATTGCCTGCCTTGTGAGTAGGGGGAAGGTGAGAGGGTGAGGTCAAAAGAGGAGAGGGTGGAAAGAAGGAGGCAGAGAGGAATGAGTCAAAGGTAGACGTGGGGAGGTTAAAGTCGCCCAGAACTGTGAGAGGTGAGCCGTCCTCAGGAAAGGAGCTTATCAAGGCATCAAGCTCATTGGATGAACTCTCCGAGGAACCTGGAGGGCGATAAATGATAAGGATGTTAAGCTTGAAAGGGCTGGTAACTGTGACAGCATGGAATTCAAAGGAGGCGATAGACAGATGGGTAAGGGAGAAAGAGAGAAAGACCACTTGGGAGAGATGAGGATCCCGGTGCCACCACCCCGCTGACCAGAAGCTCGGGTGTGCGAGAACACGTGGGCGGACGAGGAGAGAGCAGTAGGAGTAGCAGTGTTATCTGTGGTGATCCATGTTTCCGTCAGTGCCAAGAAGTCAAGGGACTGGAGGGAGGCATAGGCTGAGATGAACTCTGCCTTGTTGGCCGCAGATCGGCAGTTCCAGAGGCTACCGGAGACCTGAACCCACGTGGGTCGACGCGCTGGGACCACCAGATTAGGGTGGTCGCGTGCCACGCGGTGTGGAGCGTTTGTATGGTCTGTGCAGAGAGGAGAGAACAGGGATAGACAGACACATAGTTGACAGGCTACAGAAAAGGCTACGCTAATGCAAGGAGATTGAATGACAAGTGGACTACACGCCTCGAATGTTCAGAAAGTTAAGCTTACGTAGCAAGAGTCTTATTGACTAAAATGATTAAAATGATACAGTACTGCTAAAGTAGGCTAGCTGGCAGTGGCTGCGTTGTTGACACTACACTAATCAAGTCGTTCCGTTGAGTGTAATAGTTTCTACAGTGCTGCTAATCGGGGGGCTAGCTGGCTAGCTAGCAGTGTTGTTTACGTTACGTTGCGTTAAAAGAACGACAATAGCTGGCTAGCCAACCTAGGAAATCGCTCTAGACTACACAATTATCTTTGAAACAAAGACGGCTATGTAGCTAGCTACGATCAAACAAATCAAACCGTTGTACTGTAATGAAATGAAATGAAAATGTGATACTAACTGTGGAGCGAACGGAATGCGACCGGGTTGTTGTTGGCTAGCTGTTAGCTGTTAGCTGTTGGCTAGCTAGCAGAGTCTCCTACGTTAAGGACGACAAATAGCTGGCTAGCGAACCTCAGTGAATTAAGATAATCACTCCAAGGCTACACACACTAAACTACACAATTATCTTGGAAACAAAGACAGCTATGTAGTTAGCTAACACTAGACTAATAAAGTCGTACAGTTGAGTGAATAGCACTACAGTGATGCTAATCTGTGTGCGTTAGCTAGCGCTTGCTAAGCTCCTGGGCGAATAGCAGTGAAGGCTACGTTAGGGCGACGATAATTAAGCAATTATCTCTGATACAAGGACAGCTATGTAGCTAGCTAAGAAGAATTGCTAAGATTAGACAAATCAACCGTTGTACTATAATGAAATGTAATGAAAAAGTTATACAACCTGCAGAGCGAAGTGCGAATGTGACCGTCGCTCCAACCTGGAACCTGAAATACTATACTTCTCAACCATAGCAAAACAAGCATTTGTCTAACAGTATTGATAGCTAGCATAGCATTTAGCGTTAGCATTCAGCAGGCAACATTTTCACAAAAACCAGAAAGCATTCAAATAAAATAATTTACCTTGAAGAACTTCAGATGTTTTCAATGAAGAGACTCAGTTAGATAGCAAATGTTCAGTTTTTACAAAATATTATTTGTTTAGGACAAATTGCTCCGTTTCTGCATCACGAAAAATCTGTATCCAGGATTGTGTAACCCATCCGCAAGCTCATTAGCGAATGCAACGTTAACTATTCATGAAAATCGCAAATTAAATGAAATAAATCTATTTGCTCTCAAGCTTAGCCTTTTGTTAACCTCTTGCTCCTACCTGCACGCAGGCGTCATCTCAGATCTGAATTCAAATGCGCTACGCAAATGCTAATTTTGTTAAAACTCAAAGCATTAAAAACAAGCAGGGTTTGTTAAAGTATTGAATCCAGCTAACAAGTCCATTTTTAAGCCTAGCATTCAGCATGAGAACTATTTTCACAAAAACCCCAAAAGCATTAGGGGACGTAAAACAAAAGATTTACATAGTTTGCTACACAAACCGCACAATAAAATATTAAAACATTCATTATGAGAGACTTCTTGAGGCACTCCCATAGATGTCCCATAATCACTATTGGGTCTTTTTTTCTTCAATTAAATCGTCCATATATAGCCTAGATATCGATCTATGAAGACTGTGTGATAAACGGAAAAGAATAGCGTTTCATAACGTAACGTCATTTTTTTAAATTAAAAAGTTGACGATAAACTTTCACAAAACACTTTCGAAATACTTTTGTAATGCAACTTTAGGTATTAGTACACGTTAATAAGCGATAAAATTAATCAGAGGCGATGTAAATTTATAGATGTCGTTCGAAAAATGTCAGGAGAAATCTCAACCAAAACATCCGGTCGGAGACCGGAGGGAATCGATTCCCCTTGATTCGGCTTGACCAAGAATCAAAGCTGAATCAAAATGACAAGACTCTAGACATCGTGTGGAAAGCTGTAGGTACTGCAACCTCGGCCTCATTTAATTCGGTTCACCTTAACAATTCCTGGAAGTGATCAGATTTTCCTGCACTTTCGATGAAACGTGACGTTTCAGAGAAGTCACAGCAGTGATTTAACCAGTTTTATAAACGCGTCTGAGTGTTTTCTATCCACACATACTAATCATATGCATATACTATATTCCTGGGCATTTACAGCAGGGCGCTGAAATGTTGCACGATTTTTAACAGAATGTTCGAAAAGTAGGGGTAGGAGTAACAGGTTAACAACACTGTCATCTCAGATTTTCAAAAATATGCTTCTCAACCATAGCAAAACAAGCATTTGTGTAACAGTATTGATAGCCTAGCATAGGATTATGCCTGACATTCAGCAAGCAACATTTTCACAAAAACCAGAAAACATTCAAATAAAATCATTTACCTTTGAAGAACTTCAGATGTTTTCAATGAGGAGACTCAGT
>NW_026282718.1:0-8816 GCF_023373465.1 Oncorhynchus keta
GAAATGGTTTTATTTAGTATTATCATAATTTCCCTTTTTGTATCACAAAGTATAATGGATATACAGTGCCTTGAAAGTATTCGGCCCCCTTGATCTTCATGATGCTCTCTGCGCTTTTAACGGACCTCTGAGACTATCACAGTGCAGGTGCATTTATACGGAGACTTGATTACACACAGGTGGATTGTATTTATCATCATTAGTCATTTAGGTCAACATTGGATCATTCAGAGATCCTCACTGAACTTCTGGAGAGTTTGCTGCACTGAAAGTAAAGTGGCTGAATAATTTTGCACCAATTTTTCAGTTTTTGATTAGTTAAAGTTTGAAATATCTAATAAATGTCGTTCCACTTCATGATTGTGTCCCACTTATTTGTTGATTCTTCACAAAAAATACAGTTTTATATCTTTATGTTTTGAAGCCTGAAATGTGACAAAGGTCGCAAAGTTCAAGGGGGCCAAATACTTTCAAGGCACTGTATATTATAGTCCAGTTGGGGCGGTATAATGCAACATATTGGATGCCAACGCTGTTAAACTCAAAGAAGAAGCAACATTATATTATGTCTATGTACAGTGTTGTAATGATATCTCTCTCTCTCTCTCTCTCTCTCTCTCTCTCTCTCTCTCTCTCTCTCTCTGTCTCTCCCTCTCTCTCTCTCTCCAACACTTTTGCTGTAGTTGGTTGTGTGGGTCTCTGGTTATGAATGGGGTGCTGACAGACAATCGTTGATGGATATTTATAGAGCTCTGATCAGGACAACAATTGATTACGGGTGTAGAGTTTATGGAACAGTGGCACAGGCTTGTCTTCAGAAGCTGGACAGAATCCAGTGTATAGCTTTAAGGATATGTATTGGTGCATTTAAATCAACATTTGTATGTGTCTGACTAGTGGAGGCAGGTGAGATGCCTTTGGATATACGGTGTAATAAATTGTCATTAGCTTATTGGGTTGAAAGGCTGTGAGGTTGATCATCCCACTGCTACTGTTCTAGATGACTGTTGGGAATATACTAGTAGACAAGGCAGTGGTTTTTGTTTGGACAGTTGGAAAGCTTGCTGATGAGAGTGGTTTGAGGGATTTGGAGGTTGGCCCTTCTGTGGTGATAAATGTTCCTCCATGGTTACTCCCAGATCCTGTTGTTGATCTAACCTTGGTAGAGAAAAGGACAGATTGGTCAGAAGTCAGTAATGAAGGGAAACTGGTTGACAATTACATTGGTAGAAGTTATGCTTTTTACCACTTTTCACAGATGGATCAAGGACCCAGATAGTGGAGCTCAGGACCAGGAGCTTACCTTCCTGGATGTGATGTGCAGATATGTAGAACCCAGATAGTGGGCTCAGGACCAGGAGCTTACCTTCCTGGATGTGATGTGCAGATATGTAGGGCAGATAGTGGAGCACAGGGCAGGAGCTTACCTTCCTGGATGTGATGTGCAGATATGTAGAACCCAGATAGTGGAGCTCAGGAGCAGGAGCTTACCTTCCTGGATGTGATGTGCAGATATGTAGAACCCAGATAGTGGAGCACAGGAGCAGGAGCTTACCTTCCTGGATGTGATGTGCAGATATGTAGAACCCAGATAGTGGAGCTCAGGAGCAGGAGCTTACCTTCCTGGATGTGATGTGCAGATATGTAGAACCCAGATAGTGGAGCCCAGGAGCAGGAGCTTACCTTCCTGAATGTGATGTGCAGATATGTAGAACCCAGATAGTGGGCTCAGGAGCAGGAGCTTACCTTCCTGAATGTGATGTGCAGATATGTAGAACCCAGATAGTGGAGCACAGGAGCAGGAGCTTACCTTCCTGAATTTGATGTGCAGATATGTAGAAGACTAACAGATGAACTGTCAGTATACTCAGTTGAACTGTTGGTGATAGTAGTTGCCCTCCAGTGGGTGGAGGACGTACAACCTGTTAGATTTATAGTATACTCAGATTCTCTGTCTGTATTGAATAGTTTATCATCTGGTAAATCTAATAGACCTACTAAATCAAATCAAGTTTTATTAGTCACATGCGCAGAATACTACAAGTTTAGACCTTACTCTCAAATGCTTACTTTTGAGCCCCGAACCAACCAGTTTAAAAAAATATGGATGAGAATAAGAAATACAATTAACAAGTGATTAAAGAGCAGCAGTAAAATAACAATAGTGAGACTATATACAGGGGTACAGAGTCAATGTGCGGGGACACCGGTCAGTTGAGGTAATAGCACATTGGGACAAGGACAAGGTAGTAACTTCCGGGTTGGAGCGAGCGGTCGCATCCGCATTTCGCTCCGCAGGTAGTATAACTTTTTCATTACATTTCATTATAGTACAACGGTTTGATTTGTCTAATCTTAGCAATTTCTTCTTAGCTAGCTACATAGCCGTCTTTGTATCAAAGATAATTGCGTAATTATAAAGTATTTCGTCGTCTAACGTAGTCTTCACTGCTCTGCCCAGCAGCTAGCCAGCTAGCAAGCGTCCACCGATTAGCAGCACTGTAGAAACTATTACTCTCAACTGAACGACTTGATTAGTGTAGTGTGAGCTAGCTACATAGCTGTCTTTGCTGTCTTCGTATCCAAGATAATTGTGTAGTCTTAGAGCGATTATCTTAATTTACCGAGGTTAGCTAGCCAGCTATTTGTCGTCCTTAACGTAGGAGACACTGCTAGCTAGCCAACAGCTAGCCAACGTCTTCCGAATAGAACTCAACAACCCGGTCGCATTCGCTTCGCTCCACAGGTAGTATCACATTTTCATTTAATTTCATTACAGTACAACGGTTTGATTTGTTTGATCGTAGCTAGCTACATAGCTAGCTACATAACGTCTTTGTATCAAAGATAATTGTGTAGTCTAGAGCGATTTTCTAGGTTAGCTAGCCAGCTATTGTCGTTCTTTTAACGCAGCGTAACGTAATCAACACTGCTAGCTAGCCAGCTGGCCCCGAATAGCAGCACTGTAGAAACTATTACACTCAACGGACGACTTGATTAGTGTAGTGTCAACAACGCAACCACTGCCAGCTAGCCTACAAAGTCAACAACGCAGCCACTGCCAGCTGGCCTACTTCAGCAGTACTGTATCATTTTAATAATTTTAGTCAATAAGATTCTTGCTACGTAAGCTTAACTTTCTGAACATTCGAGACGTGTAGTCCACTTGTCATTCAATCTCCTTTGCATTAGCGTAGCCTCTTCTGTAGCCTGTCAACTATGTGTCTGTCTATCCCTGTTCTCTCCTCTCTGCACAGACCATACAAACGCTCCACACCGCGTGGCGCGGCCACCTAATCTGGTGGTCCCAGCGCCCGACCCACGTGGAGTTCCAGGTCTCCGGTAGCCTCTGGAGACTGCCGATCTGCGGCCAACAAGGCAGAGTTCATCTCAGCCTATGCCTCCCTCAGTCCCTCGACTTCTTGGCACTGACGGAAACATGGATCACCACAGATAACACTGCCACTCCTACTGCTCTCTCTTCGTCCGCCCACGTGTTCCGCACACAGAGAGCTTCTGGTCAGCGGGGTGGTGGCACGGGATCCTCATCTCTCCCAAGTGGTCATTCTCTCTTTCTCCCTTACCCATCTGTCTATCGCCTCCTTTGAATTCCATGCTGTCACAGTTACCAGCCCTTTCAAGCTTAACATCCTTATCATTTATCACCCTCCAGGTTCCCTCGGAGAGTTCATCAATGAGCTTGATGCCTTGATAAGCTCCTTTCCTGAGACGGCTCACCTCTCACAGTTCTGGGCGACTTTAACCTCCCCAGGTCTACCTTTGACTCAATCCTCTCTGCCTCCTTCTTTCCACTCCTCTCCTCTTTTGACCTTACCCTCTCACCTTCCCCCTACTCACAAGGCAGGCAATACGCTCGACCTCATCTTTACTAGATGCTGTTCTTCCACTAACCTCATTGCAACTCCCCTCAAGTCTCCGACCACTACCTTGTATCCTTTTCCCTCTCGCTCTCATCCAACACTTCCCACAATGCCCCTACTCGGATGGTATCGCGCCGTCCCAACCTTCGCTCTCTCTCCGCTACTCTCTCCTCTTCCATCCTATCATCTTCCCTCTGCTCAAACCTTCTCCAACCTATCTCTGATTCTGCCTCCTCAACCCTCCTCTCCTCCTTTCTGCATCCTTTGACTCTCTATACCCCCTATCCTCCAGGCCGGCTCGGTCCTCCCCCCTCCCGCTCCGTGGCTCGACGACTCATTGCGAGCTCACAGAACAGGGCTCCGGGCAGCCGAGCGGAAATGGAGAAAACTCGGCTCCCTGCGGACCTGGCATCCCTTCCTCCCTCCTCTCTAAATTTTCCTCTTCTGTCTCTGCTGCTAAAGCCACTTTCTACCACTCTAAATTCCAAGCTTCTGCCTCTAACCCTAGGAAGCTCTTTGCCACCTTCTCCTCCCTCCTGAATCCTCCTCCCCTCCCCCCTCCTCCCTCTCTGCAGATGTCAACCATTTTGAAAAGAAGGTCGACGACATCCGATCCTCGTTTGCTAAGTCAAACGACACCGCTGGTTCTGCTCACACTGCCCTACCCTGTGCTCTGACCTCTTTCTCCCCTCTCTCTCCAGATGAAATCTCGCGTCTTGTGACGGCCAGCCGCCCAACAACCTGCCCGCTTGACCCCTATCCCCTCCTCTCTTCTCCAGACCATTTCCGGAGACCTTCTCCCTTACCTCACCTCGCTCATCAACTCATCCCTGACCGCTGGCTACGTCCCTTCCGTCTTCAAAGAGCGAGAGTTGCACCCCTTCTGAAAAAACCTACACTCGATCCCTCCGATGTCAACAACTACAGACCAGTATCCCTTCTTTCTTTTTCTCTCCCAAAACTCTTGAACGTGCCGTCCTTGGCCAGCTCTCCCGCTATCTCTCTCAGAATGACCTTCTTGATCCAAATCAGTCAGGTTTCAAGACTAGTCATTCAACTGAGACTGCTCTTCTCTGTATCACGGAGCGCTCCGCACCGCTAAAGCTAACTCTCTCTCCTCTGCTCTCATCCTTCTAGACCTATCGGCTGCCTTCGATACTGTGAACCATCAGATCCTCCTCTCCACCCTCTCCCGAGTTGGGCATCTCCGGCGCGGCCCACGCTTGGATTGCGTCCTACCTGACAGGTCGCTCCTACCAGGTGGCGTGGCGAAATCTGTCTCCTCACCACGCGCTCTCACCACTGGTGTCCCCCAGGGCTCTGTTCTAGGCCCTCTCTATTCTCGCTATACACCAAGTCACTTGGCTCTGTCATAACCTCACATGGTCTCTCCTATCATTGCTATGCAGACGACACACAATTAATCTTCTCCTTTCCCCTTCTGATGACCAGGTGGCGATCGCATCTCTGCATGTCTGGCAGACATATCAGTGTGGATGAAGGATCACCACCTCAAGCTGAACCTCGGCAAGACAGAGCTGCTCTTCCTCCGGGAAGGACTGCCCGTTCCATGATCTCGCCATCACGGTTGACAACTCCATTGTGTCCTCCTCCCAGAGCGCTAAGAACCTTAGCGTGATCCTGGACAACACCCTGTCGTTCTCAACTAACATCAAGGCGGTGGCCCGTTCCTGTAGGTTCATGCTCTACAACATCCATGAGTACGACCCTGCCTCACACAGGAAGCGGCGCAGGTCCTAATCCAGGCACTTGTCATCTCCCGTCTGGATTACTGCAGCTCGCTGTTGGCTGGGCTCCCTGCCTGTGCCATTAAAGCCTACAACTCATCCAGAACGCCGCAGCCGTCTGGTGTTCAACCTTCCCAAGTTCTCTCCGTCACCCGGCTCCTCCGCTTTCTCCACTGGCTTCCAGTTGAAGCTCGCATCCGCTACAAGACCATGGTGCTTGCCTGCGGGCTGTGAGGAAACGGCACCTCAGTACCTCCAGGCTCTGATCAGGCCCTACACCCCCAAACAAGGGCACTGCGTTCATCCACCTCTGGCCTGCTCGCCTCCCTACCACTGAGGAAATACAGTTCCCGCTCAGCCCAGTCAAAACTGTTCGCTGCTCTGGCCCCCCAATGGTGGAACAAACTCCCTCTGACGCCAGGACAGCGGAGTCAATCACCACCTTCGGAGACACCTGAAACCCCACCTCTTTGGAATACCTAGGATAGGATAAGTATTCCTTCTCACCCCCCTAAAAGATTTAGATGCACTATTGTAAAGTGGCTGTTCCACTGGATGTCATAAGGTGAATGCACCAATTTGTAAGTCGCTCTGGACCAAGAGAGCGTCTGCTAAATGACTTAAATGTAAATGTAATAGAGAGGAAGGTCTAAAATATTGATGGTCCCTTTACAATATGATATTATGTTGCTCTGTGAATTATTATAGTTGTTATGGTAGGCCTACAGGTATCAAGGGGTTGAGACTGAACGTTTGACTCATAAAAGGGCATTCAGAATGATAAGTGTTTGACTTTAGAAAATGGTGATACATTTGGAGCAAACTCAATATACTCAAGGTTTGTGTTCATATTTGTTCTGTCCCGTTACGATATCATTTGAATGATCTTATATTCAAACAGCCTTAGTTCTTTAATTATTTGTTTATCAGACAGTCACCAACAAGTTGTTCTGGTCTTACCTGTTTCTCAGTCCTCTCTGCTGAAGCTGACACTGTATCATAGCCTTTATGTTCATCCATCAGACACTGATAACAGACACTGCTGATCGGTACGACAGAAAACCTCCAGCAGTTTGTCATGATGAGGCAGATCTTCTCCTGTAGTTGTGTGGTGGCTTTGACCAGCTTGTGCTTCTTGAAAGCAGGAGATTCATAGTGAGATTGGAGGTGAGTATCACAGTAAGAGGCCAGACACGCCAGACAGGACATGAGGGCTTTATACTTAACCTGTTCAGGATACCACGGTTTACTGCCCCTTCTGGAGGATTTGGGTACCCATATAAAACATGATACATTTTTGTCAAAAGTTGCTAATATATGCAAATAAAAAACATTATCGAATAGAAAACACTCTAAAGCTTTTAAAACCGTTTAAATTATGTCTCTATGTATAGCAGAACTCTCAAAATCTGCATTTTCCCAAAATATCTCTTCTCATCTGAAAAGTTGGGTCACCTTTGACCTCATCGCAAACACCCTTCACAAACAGTCACAGCACCGGAACAGTCTCCACGTGTTCAGCGTGATCTCAGCTTTCAATGGGACTTCTCATTGTGAATCGCCCGCTCGTGAGAGTTTGAGCACGTGGTAAGCTCTCAGTCACTCAAAACCTGTGCGCAATGGTCAAGTCCTCTCTCTTTTCCAAGATCGATTGAACAGTGCTTGTGTTTCTGTTTGTTCTCAAAATTGCTGTACACCTTTATAACATGTTAAAGCTTGATTATGAAGTTAGTTTGACAACCCCTACAACTCATCCAGAACGCCGCAGCCCGTCTGGTGTTCAACCTTCCCAAGTTCTCTCCGTCACCCCGCTCCTCCGCTCTCTCCACTGGCTTCCAGTTGAAGCTCGCATCCGCTACAAGACCATGGTGCTTGCCTACGGAGCTGTGAGGGGGGAACGGCACCTCAGTACCTCCAGGCTCTGATCAGGCCCTACACCCAAACAAGGGCACTGCGTTCATCCACCTCTGGCCTGCTCGCCTCCCTACCACTGAGGAAGTACAGTTCCCGCTCAGCCCAGTCAAAACTGTTCGCTGCTCTGGCCCCCAATGGTGGAACAAACTCCCTCACGACGCCAGGACAGCGGAGTCAATCACTCACCTTCCGGAGACACCTGAAACCCCACCTCTTTAAGGAATACCTAGGATAGGATAAGTAATCCTTCTCACCCCCCCTTTAAGATTTAGATGCACTATTGTAAAGTGACTATTCTACTGGATGTCATAAGGTGAATGCACCAATTTGTAAGTCGCTCTGGATAAGAGCCGTCTGCTAAATGACTTAAATGTAAATGTAAATGTAAGTTTACTTTCGACATATTATATATACTTTGAAGTTTTGGTGCGCAACCACTTCAATTTTGACTACATTTTTACCAAAATCAGGCTATTTTGAGAACCGAAGACGCAGACTTGAAAACTGAACGCTAATTTGGTGAGTATAATCCCTTACAGGTCGTTTGATGGAAGAATAACAAAGGTAAGGGAATATTTAATGTATTCATTTTGGGTTTCTGTCGACTCAAGATAGAGGAGTCATTATGCTACTGTGGGAGCGCCGCTCCATATTATAGTCTAGTGAACGCAAAATGTAACGTTAAAATTAAATATAACAATGCAATTGCATTTAGAAGAAGTGTATCTTGCTATACATATGTAAAACATGCATATTTAGTCAAAGTTTATGATGTGTATTCCTTGTTAGCTGACGTTATCTGCCGGGGCTATCGTCATTTCTCCAGGACATTTGGGTAGCATTTTTTGAACGATGCATCATTGTAAACAGAGATTTATGGATATATATAGCATATTATTGAAAAAAAAATGAATGTACTGTGTAACATGTTATATTACTGTCATCTGATGAAGATTTCAAAGGTTAGTGAAATGATTTTTCTTTTTAATCCTGCGTTTGTTGATTGCATATTTTCCTACTTGGCTATGCTAATGAGCTATGTCTGCGGTGGTGGTTTGACATAAATATGTGCTATGTTTTCACCGTAAAACATTTTAGAAATCTGACTTGCTGGCTAGATAAACAACTTGTTTATCTTTCATTTGAGCTATTTTACTTGTTAATGTGTGGAGGTTAAATATTTTTAGGAATATTTTTGCGCATTGTGCGTTATGGTAATGAGCTTGAGCTGTAGTCACGCTACCAGCAGAGGAATAAAACTCCCGAGCTGGTT
>NW_026282719.1:0-5000 GCF_023373465.1 Oncorhynchus keta
CACTGTAGCAGTAGGACAGACCCAGAGGACACTGGTCCAGAATACTGTAGCAGTAGGACAGACCCAGAGGACACTGGTCCAGAATACTGTAGCAGTAGGACAGACCCAGAGGACACTGGTCCAGAATACTGTAGCAGTAGGACAGACCCAGAGGACACTGGTCCAGAACACTGTAGCAGTAGGACAGACCCAGAGGACACTGGTCCAGAATACTGTAGCAATAGGACAGACCCAGAACACTGGTCCAGAATATTTCAGCAGTAGGACAGAATTCCAGAGGACACTGGTCCAGAATACCAGCAGTAGGACAGACCCAGAACACTGGTCCAGAATACTGTAGCAGTAGGACAGACCCAGAGGACACTGGTCCAGAACACTGTAGCAGTAGGACAGACCCAGAGGACACTGGTCCAGAACACTGTAGCAGTAGGACAGACCCAGAACACTGGTCCAGAATACTGTAGCAGTAGGACAGACCCAGAACACTGGTCCAGAATACTGTAGCAGTAGGACAGACCCAGAGGACACTGGTCCAGAATACTGTAGCAGTAGGACAGACCCAGAACACTGGTCCAGAATACTGTAGCAGTAGGACAGACCCAGAGGACACTGGTCCAGAATACTGTAGCAGTAGGACAGACCCAGAGGACACTGGTCCAGAACACTGTAGCAGTAGGACAGACCCAGAGGACACTGGTCCAGAACACTGTAGCAATAGGACAGACCCAGAACACTGGTCCAGAATACTGTAGCAGTAGGACAGACCCAGAGGACACTGGTCCAGAATACTGTAGCAGTAGGACAGACCCAGAGGACACTGGTCCAGAATACTGTAGCAGTAGGACAGACCCAGAACACTGGTCCAGACACTGGACAGACCCAGAATACTGTAGCAATAGGACAGACCCAGAGGACACTGGTCCAGAATACTGTAGCAGTAGGACAGACCAGAGGACTGGTCCAGAACACTGTAGCAGTAGGACAGACCCAGAGGACACTGGTCCAGAATACTGTAGCAGTAGGACAGACCCAGAGACACTGGTCCAGCACTGTAGGACAGACCCAGAGGACACTGGTCCAGAATACTGTAGCAGTAGGACAGACCCAGAGGACACTGGTCCAGAATACTGTAGCAGTAGGACAGACCCAGAGGACACTGGTCCAGAACACTGTAGCAGTAGGACAGACCCAGAGGACACTGGTCCAGAACACTGTAGCAGTAGGACAGACCCAGAGGACACTGGTCCAGAATACTGTAGCAGTAGGACAGACCCAGAGGACACTGGTCCAGAACACTGTAGCAGTAGGACAGACCCAGAGGACACTGGTCCAGAACACTGTAGCAGTAGGACAGACCCAGAGGACACTGGTCCAGAATACTGTAGCAGTAGGACAGACCCAGAGGACACTGGTCCAGAATACTGTAGCAGTAGGACAGACCCAGAGGACACTGGTCCAGAACACTGTAGCAGTAGGACAGACCAGAACAGAGAACACTGCAGTAGAACAGACCCAGAACACTGGTCCAGAATACTGTAGCAGTAGGACAGACCCAGAGGACACTGGTCCAGAACACTGTAGCAGTAGGACAGACCCAGAACACTGGTCCAGAACACTGTAGCAGTAGGACAGACCCAGGACACTGGTCCAGAACACTGTAGCAGTAGGACAGACCCAGAGGACACTGGTCCAGAATACTGTAGCAGTAGGACAGACAGACACCAGAATACTGTAGCAGTAGGACAGACCCAGAGGACACTGGTCAGAATACTGTAGCAGTAGGACAGACCCAGAACACTGGTCCAGAATACTGTAGCAGTAGGACAGACCCAGAGGACACTGGTCCAGAATACTGTAGCAGTAGGACAGACAGAATACCAGACAGGACACTGGTCCAGAATACTGTAGCAGTAGGACAGACCCAGAGGACACTGGTCAGAATACTGTAGCAGTAGGACAGACCCAGAACACTGGTCCAGAATACTGTAGCAGTAGGACAGACCCAGAGGACACTGGTCCAGAATACTGTAGCAGTAGGACAGACCCAGAGGACACTGGTCCAGAACACTGTAGCAGTAGGACAGACCCAGAACACTGGTCCAGAATACTGTAGCAGTAGGACAGACCCAGAACACTGGTCCAGAATACTGTAGCAGTAGACAGACAGACTGTAGCAGTAGGACAGACCCAGAGGACACTGGTCCAGAATACTGTAGCAGTAGGACAGACCCAGAGGACACTGGTCAGAACACTGTAGCAGTAGGACAGACCCAGAGGACACTGGTCCAGAATACTGTAGCAGTAGGACAGACCCAGGACACTGGTCCCAGAATACTGTAGCAGTAGGACAGACCCAGAGGACACTGGTCCAGAATACTGTAGCAGTAGGACAGACCCAGAACACTGGTCAGAATACTGTAGCAGTAGGACAGACCCAGAGGACACTGGTCCAGAACACTGTAGCAGTAGGACAGACCCAGAGGACACTGGTCCAGAACACTGTAGCAGTAGGACAGACCCAGAGGACACTGGTCCAGAATACTGTAGCAGTAGGACAGACCCAGAGGACACTGGTCCAGAATACTGTAGCAGTAGGACAGACCCAGAACACTGGTCCAGAATACTGTAGCAGTAGGACAGACCCAGAACACTGGTCCAGAACACTGTAGCAATAGGACAGACCCAGAACACTGGGACAGCAATAGGACAGACCCAGAACACTGTAGCAGTAGGACAGACCCAGAACACTGGTCCAGAATACTGTAGCAGTAGGACAGACCCAGAACACTGGTCCAGAATACTGTAGCAGTAGGACAGACCCAGAATACTGTAGCAACAGCTGGTCCAGAATACTGCAGCAGTAGGACAGACCCAGAGGACACTGGTCCAGAATACTGTAGCAGTAGGACAGACCCAGAGGACACTGGTACAGAATACTGTAGCAATAGGACAGACCCAGAGGACACTGGTCCAGAATACTGTAGCAATAGGACAGACCCAGAACACTGGTCCAGAACACTGTAGCAATAGGACAGACCCAGAACACTGGTCCAGAATACTGTAGCAATAGGACAGACCCAGAACACTGGTCCAGAATACTGTAGCAATAGGACAGACCCAGAACACTGGTCCAGAATACTGTAGCAATAGGACAGACCCAGAACACTGGTCCAGAACACTGTAGCAATAGGACAGACCCAGAACAGTCCAGAAACTGTAGCAGTAGGACAGACCCAGAACACTGGTCCAGAATACTAGCAGAGGACAGACACCAGAATACAGCAATAGGACAGACCCAGAGGACACTGGTCCAGAATACTGTAGCAGTAGGACAGACCCAGAACACTGGTCCAGAATACTGTAGCAGTAGGACAGAACACTGGTCCAGAATACTGTAGCAATAGGACAGACCCAGAGGACACTGGTCCAGAATACTGTAGCAGTAGGACAGACCCAGAGGACACTGGTCCAGAATACTGTAGCAATAGGACAGACCAGAACACTGGTCCAGAATACTGTAGCAGTAGGACAGACCCAGAGGACACTGGTCCAGAATACTGTAGCAGTAGGACAGACCCAGAACACTGGTCAGAATACTGTAGCAGTAGGACAGACCCAGAGGACACTGGTCCAAATACTGTAGCATTTATTGAGGACAGACCCAGAGGACACTGGTCCAGAAACTGTAGCAGTGTGTTGACAGACCCAGAACACTGTCCAGAATACTGTAGCAGTGTTATACATTGACCCAGAACACTGGGTCCTGAATACTGTCCAGCAGGACAGACCCAGAGGACACTGGTCCAGAATATTGAGCAATAGGACAGACTCAGAACACTGGTCCAGAATACTGTAGCAGTAGGACAGACCCAGAACACTGGTCCAGAATACTGTAGCAGTAGGACATTGACCTAGAACACTCATGGGTCCTGAATCTGTAGCAGTAGGACAGACCCAGAAGGGACACTAGGTCCAGAATACTTGTAGCAGTAGGACAGACCCAGAACACTGGGTCCAGAATACTGTAGCAGTAGGACAGACCCAGAACACTGGTCCAGAATACTGTAGCTTGTAGGACAGACCCAGAACACTGGTCCAGAATACTAGCATAGGACAGACCCACTGTTAGGACACTGGTCCAGAATGGCCTTGTAGCAGTAGGACAGACCCAGAGGACAGTAGCAGTAGGTCTGTCAGAACACTGTCCTTGTGGTGTGTAGCAATAGGACAGACCAGAACACTGGTCCAGAATACTGTAGCAGTAGGACAGACCCATAACAACTGTCTGAATGACCCAGAATACTGTAGCAGTAGGACAGACCCAGAGGACACTGGTCCAGAATACTGTAGCAGTAGGACAGACCCAGACCCTATATAACTCATGGGTCCTGAATACTGTAGCAGTAGGACAGACCCAGAACACTGGTCCAGAACACTGTAGCAGTAGGACAGACCCAGAACACTGGTCCAGAATGTTGGCCTTGCAGCAGTAGGTCTACAGACCCAGAACACTGGTCCAGAATACTGTCCTAGCAGTAGGACAGACCCAGAACACTGGTCCAGAATACTGTAGCAGTAGGACAGACCCAGAACACTGGTCCAGAACACTCCTTAGTTTAGGGACAGACCCAGAACACTGGTCCTGAAGTTGTCCTTGTAGCAGTAGGACAGACCCAGAGGACACTGGTCCAGAATGTTTGTCCTTGTGGTGCAGTAGGACAGACCCAGAGAACACTCATGGGTCCAGAATGTTGGCCTTGTAGCAATAGGACAGACCCAGAACACTGGTCCAGAATACTGTAGCAGTAGGACAGACCCAGAACACTGGTCCAGAATACTGTAGCAGTAAGGACAGACCCAGAACACTGGGTCTGTCTGAATGTTGTAGGACAGACCCAGCAGTAGGTCTACAGACCCTATAACTCATGGGTCTGTCTGAATGTTGGCCTTGTGGTGTGTTGGACCCCAGAACACTGGTCTGTCAGAATGTTGTAGCAATA
>NW_026282719.1:10000-12500 GCF_023373465.1 Oncorhynchus keta
GAATCAGATTATAAAACTCTGTAATCAGTGATGAGGAATCAGATTATAAAACTCTGTAATCAGTGAGGAGGAATCAGATTATAAAACTCTGTAATCAGTGAGGAGGAATCAGATTATAAAACTCTGTAATCAGTGAGGAGGAATCAGATTATAAAACTCTGTAATCAGTGATGAGGAATCAGATTATAAAACTCTGTAATCAGTGATGAGGAATCAGATTATAAAACTCTGTAATCAGTGAGGAGGAATCAGATTATAAAACTCTGTAATCAGTGAGGAGGAATCAGATTATAAAACTCTGTAATCAGTGAGGAGGAATCAGATTATAAAACTCTGTAATCAGTGATGAGGAATCAGATTATAAAACTCTGTAATCAGTGAGGAGGAATCAGATTATAAAACTCTGTAATCAGTGATGAGGAATCAGATTATAAACTCTCTGTAATCAGTGAGGAGGAATCAGATTATAAAACTCTGTAATCAGTGAGGAGGAATCAGATTATAAAACTCTGTAATCAGTGAGGAGGAATCAGATTATAAAACTCTGTAATCAGTGATGAGGAATCAGATTATAAAACTCTGTAATCAGTGAGGAGGAATCAGATTATAAAACTCTAATCAGTGAGGAGGAATCAGATTATAAAACTCTGTAATCAGTGAGGAGGAATCAGATTATAAAACTCTGTAATCAGTGAGGAGGAATCAGATTATAAAACTCTGTAATCAGTGAAGAGGAATCAGATTATAAAACTCTGTAATCAGTGATGAGGAATCAGATTATAAAACTCTGTAATCAGTGAGGAGGAATCAGATTATAAAACTCTGTAATCAGTGATGAGGAATCAGATTATAAAACTCTGTAATCAGTGATGAGGAATCAGGTTATAAAACTCTGTAATCAGTGAGGAGGAATCAGATTATAAAACTCTGTAATCAGTGAGGAGGAATCAGATTATAAAACTCTGTAATCAGTGATGAGGAATCAGATTATAAAACTCTGTAATCAGTGAGGAGGAATCAGATTATAAACTCTGTAATCAGTGATGAGGAATCAGATTATAAAACTCTGTAATCAGTGAGGAGGAATCAGATTATAAAACTCTGTAATCAGTGAGGAGGAATCAGATTATAAAACTCTGTAATCAGTGATGAGGAATCAGATTATAAAACTCTGTAATCAGTGAGGAGGAATCAGATTATAAAACTCTGTAATCAGTGAGGAGGAATCAGATTATAAAACTCTGTAATCAGTGAGTGAGGAATCAGATTATAAAACTCTGTAATCAGTGATGAGGAATCAGATTATGAAACTCTGTAATCAGTGAGGAGGAATCAGATTATAAAACTCTGTAATCAGTGAGGAGGAATCAGATTATAAAACTCTGTAATCAGTGAGGAGGAATCAGATTATAAAACTCTGTAATCAGTGAGGAGGAATCAGATTATAAAACTCTGTAATCAGTGAGGAGGAATCAGATTATAAAACTCTGTAATCAGTGAGGAGGAATCAGATTATAAAACTCTGTAATCAGTGAGGAGGAATCAGATTATAAAACTCTGTAATCAGTGATGAGGAATCAGATTATAAAACTCTGTAATCAGTGATGAGGAATCAGATTATAAAACTCTGTAATCAGTGAGGAGGAATCAGATTATAAAACTCTGTAATCAGTGATGAGGAATCAGATTATAAAACTCTGTAATCAGTGATGAGGAATCAGATTATAAAACTCTGTAATCAGTGAGGAGGAATCAGATTATAAAACTCTGTAATCAGTGATGAGGAATCAGATTATAAAACTCTGTAATCAGTGATGAGGAATCAGATTATAAAACTCTGTAATCAGTGAGGAGGAATCAGATTATAAAACTCTGTAATCAGTGAGGAGGAATCAGATTATAAAACTCTGTAATCAGTGATGAGGAATCAGATTATAAAACTCTGTAATCAGTGATGAGGAATCAGATTATAAAACTCTGTAATCAGTGAGGAGGAATCAGATTATAAAACTCTGTAATCAGTGATGAGGAATCAGAATCAGTGAGGAGGAATTATAAAACTCTGTAATCAGTGAGGAGGAATCAGATTATAAAACTCTGTAATCTCAGATTATAAAACTCTGTAATCAGTGAGGAGGAATCAGATTATAAAACTCTGTAATCAGTGAGGAGGAATCAGATTATAAAACTCTGTAATCAGTGAGGAGGAATCAGATTATAAAACTCTGTAATCAGTGAGGAGGAATCAGATTATAAAACTCTGTAATCAGTGAGGAGGAATCAGATTATAAAACTCTGTAATCAGTGAGGAGGAATCAGATTATAAAACTCTGTAATCAGTGAGGAGGAATCAGATTATAAAACTCTGTAATCAGTGAGGAGGAATCAGATTATAAAACTCTGTAATCAGTGATGAGGAATCAGATTATAAAACTCTGTAATCAGTGATGAGGAATCAGATTATAAAACTCTGTAATCAGTGAGGAGGAATCAGATTATA
>NW_026282719.1:17500-27500 GCF_023373465.1 Oncorhynchus keta
ATTGTCTTTTTCCAGAACATGTGGATCGAGCGAACCACTTACACCACGGCCTACAAACTGCCTGGGATCCTGAGATGGTTCGACGTCAGGTCTGTCTCCACGGTGAGTGTGTGTCTGTGTCAGGTCTGTCTCCACGGTGAGTGTGTGTCTGTGTCAGGTCTGTCTCCACGGTGAGTGTGTGTCGACGTGAGGTCTGTCTCCACGGTGAGTGTGTGTCTGTGTCAGGTCTGTCTCCACGGTGAGTGTGTGTCTGTGTCAGGTCTGTCTCCACGGTGAGTGTGTGTCTGCGTCAGGTCTGTCTCCACGGTGAGTGTGTGTCTGTGTCAGGTCTGTCTCCACGGTGAGTGTGTGTCTGTGTCAGGTCTGTCTCCACGGTGAGTGTGTGTCTGTGTCAGGTCTGTCTCCACGGTGAGTGTGTGTCTGTGTCAGGTCTGTCTCCACGGTGAGTGTGTGTCCTGTGTCAGGTCTGTCTCCACGGTGAGTGTGTGTCCTGTGTCAGGTCTGTCTCCACGGTGAGTGTGTGTCTGTGTCAGGTCTGTCTCCACGGTGAGTGTGTGTCTGTGTCAGGTCTGTCTCCACGGTGAGTGTGTGTCTGTGTCAGGTCTGTCTCCACGGTGAGTGTGTGTCTGTGTCAGGTCTGTCTCCACGGTGAGTGTGTGTCTGTGTCAGGTCTGTCTCCACGGTGAGTGTGTGTCTGTGTCAGGTCTGTCTCCACGGTGAGTGTGTGTCTGTGTCAGGTCTGTCTCCACGGTGAGTGTGTGTCTGTGTCAGGTCTGTCTCCACGGTGAGTGTGTGTCTGTGTCAGGTCTGTCTCCACGGTGAGTGTGTGTCTGTGTCAGGTCTGTCTCCACGGTGAGTGTGTGTCTGTGTCAGGTCTGTCTCCACGGTGAGTGTGTGTCTGTGTCAGGTCTGTCTCCACGGTGAGTGTGTGTCTGTGTCAGGTCTGTCTCCACGGTGAGTGTGTGTCTGTGTCAGGTCTGTCTCCACGGTGAGTGTGTGTCTGTGTCAGGTCTGTCTCCACGGTGAGTGTGTGTCTGTGTCAGGTCTGTCTCCACGGTGAGTGTGTGTCCACTTCAGGTCTGTCTCCAAGGTGAGTGTGTGTCTGTCTCCATGGTGAGTGTGTGTCTGTCTCCATGGTGAGTGTGTGTCTGTCTCCATGGTGAGTGTGTGTCTGTGTCAGGTCTGTCTCCACGGTGAGTGTGTGTCTGTGTCATGTCTGTCTCCAAGGTGAGTGTGTGTCTGCGTCAGGTCTGTCTCCACGGTGAGTGTGTGTCTGTGTCAGGTCTGTCTCCACGGTGAGTGTGTGTCTGTGTCAGGTCTGTCTCCACGGTGAGTGTGTGTCTGTGTCAGGTCTGTCTCCACGGTGAGTGTGTGTCTGTGTCAGGTCTGTCTCCACGGTGAGTGTGTGTCTGTGTCAGGTCTGTCTCCAAGGTGAGTGTGTGTCTGACGTCAGGTCTGTCTCCACGGTGAGTGTGTGTCTGTCACGTCAGGTCTGTCTCCAAGGTGAGTGTGTGTCTGTGTCATGTCTGTCTCCAAGGTGAGTGTGTGTCTGTGTCCACGTCAGGTCTGTCTCCACGGTGAGTGTGTGTCTGTGTCAACAGGTCTGTCTCCAAGGTGAGTGTGTGTCTGTGTCAGGTCTGTCTCCACGGTGAGTGTGTGTCTGTGTCCACGTCAGGTCTGTCTCCAAGGTGAGTGTGTGTCTGTGTCAACGTGAGGTCTGTCTCCAAGGTGAAGTGTGTGTCTGTGTCCACGTCAGGTCTGTCTCCACGGTGAGTGTGTGTCCACGTCAGGTCTGTCTCCAAGGTGAGTGTGTGTCTGTGTCAACGTGAGGTCTGTCTCCAAGGTGAGTGTGTGTCTGTGTCCACGTCAGGTCTGTCTCCACGGTGAGTGTGTGTCTGTGTCCACGTCAGGTCTGTCTCCAAGGTGAGTGTGTGTCTGTGTCAACGTGAGGTCTGTCTCCAAGGTGAGTGTGTGTCTGTGTCCACGTCAGGTCTGTCTCCACGGTGAGTGTGTGTCTGTGTCAGGTCTGTCTCCAAGGTGAGTGTGTGTCTGTGTCAACGTCAGGTCTGTCTCCACGGTGAGTGTGTGTCTGTGTCAGGTCTGTCTCCAAGGTGAGTGTGTGTCTGTGTCAACGTCCAGGTCTGTCTCCAAGGTGAGTGTGTGTCTGTGTCAACGTGAGGTCTGTCTCCAAGGTGAGTGTCTGTGTGTCTGTGTCCACCAGATGAGGTGGGAACAGGGCAGGTCCTGAACCCACGGTATTTAGTCACCCAGATGAGGTGGGAACAGGGTCCTGAACCCACGGTATTTAGTCACCCAGATGAGGTCAGGGTCTGAACCCACGGTATTTAGTCACCCAGATGAGGTGGGAACAGGGCAGGTCCTGAACCCACGGTATTTAGTCACCCAGATGAGGTGGGAACAGGGCAGGTCCTGAAGTGGTATTTGTCTCCAGATGAGGTGGGAACAGGGCAGGTCCTGAACCCACGGTATTTAGTCACCCAGATGAGGTGGGAACAGGGCAGGTCCTGAACCCACGTCTGTCACCCAGATGAGGTGGGAACAGGGCAGGTCCTGAACCCACGGTCTGTCTCCATGGTGGGAACAGGGCAGGTCCTGAACCCACGGTATTTAGTCACCCAGATGAGGTGGGAACAGGGTCCTGAACCCACGGTATTTGTCACTCAGATGAGGTGGGAACAGGGCAGGTCCTGAACCCACGGTATTTGTCTCCAGATGAGGTGGGAACAGGGCAGGTCCTGTCTGTCTCCAGATGAGGTGGGAACAGGGCAGGTCCTGAACCCACGGTATTTAGTCACTGTCTGGGAACAGGGCAGGTCCTGAACCCACGGTATTTAGTCACCCAGATGAGGTGGGAACAGGGCAGGTCCTGAACCCACGGTATTTAGTCACCCAGATGAGGTGGGAACAGGGCAGGTCCTGAACCCACGGTATTTAGTCACCCAGATGAGGTGGGAACAGGGCAGGTCCTGAACCCACGGTATTTAGTCACCCAGATGAGGTGGGAACAGGGCAGGTCCTGAACCCACGGTATTTAGTCACCCAGATGAGGTGGGAACAGGGCAGGTCCTGAACCCACGGTATTTAGTCACCCAGATGAGGTGGGAACAGGGCAGGTCCTGAACCCACGGTATTTAGTCACCCAGATGAGGTGGGAACAGGGGGTCCTGAACCCACGGTATTTAGTCACCCAGATGAGGTGGGAACAGGGCAGGTCCTGAACCCACGGTATTTAGTCACCCAGATGAGGTGGGAACAGGGCAGGTCCTGAACCCACGGTATTTAGTCACCCAGATGAGGTGGGAGCAGGGCAGGTCCTGAACCCACGGTATTTAGTCACCCAGATGAGGTGGGAACAGGGCAGGTCCTGAACCCACGGTATTTAGTCACCCAGATGAGGTGGGAACAGGGCAGGTCCTGAACCCACGGTATTTAGTCACCCAGATGAGGTGGGAACAGGGCAGGTCCTGAACCCACGGTATTTAGTCACCCAGATGAGGTGGGAACAGGGCAGGTCCTGAACCCACGGTATTTAGTCACCCAGATGAGGTGGGAACAGGGCAGGTCCTGAACCCACGGTATTTAGTCACCCAGATGAGGTGGGAACAGGGCAGGTCCTGAACCCACGGTATTTAGTCACCCAGATGAGGTGGGAACAGGGCAGGTCCTGAACCCACGGTATTTAGTCACCCAGATGAGGTGGGAACAGGGCAGGTCCTGAACCCACGGTATTTAGTCACCCAGGTGAGGTGGGAACAGGGCAGGTCCTGAACCCACGGTATTTAGTCACCCAGATGAGGTGAGAACAGGGTCCTGAACGATTCGTGTGTTACATCGTGACTGACATGTAAAGTCAATGTTCCCACGTCAGCAATCCAGAACGAATAGATTCCATAGTCTCTGTAAATCCTTCCATCTGATGCCGGTCTTAAAGAGGCTGGCCAGGCTCCGGTGACACCGCAGATTGGAGATTTGTCACCCTGCCAGGCAGTCACACAGATCCTTCTAAATTTAGGTTGGGGGGATGTATAAACTGTAATTTACTCAAGACAATCCACACATGTTCTGCCGTTGTCGTCACTCGTCTGTCCCAGAGATTCAGACAGTCAGAACCCCTCAGGTAGCCGTTCCCTATAATGTCCCTGTTGTTAGGCTGTAGATTGGTGTTAAAATGTCTCTCACTCACAGATGGACCTCAACCTGAAATGAATCAGAACTTATAACCTTCATTTACTTCCTGCTTCCTGTGTTCAGGAGGAGATCAGTCCTTTGGAGAATGCCATGGAGACGATGCAACTGACCAATGAGAAGATCAGCAACATGGTGCAGCGTCACCTGAACGACTCCAACCTTCCCATCAACCCCCTCTCCATGCTGCTCAACGGCATCGTGGACCCCGCTGTCATGGGCGGTTTCACCAACTACGAGAAGGTACTGTGTGTGTGTGTGTGTGTGTGTGTGTGTCTGTGTGTGTGTGTCTGTGTGTGTGTGTGTGTGTCTGTTGTGTGTGTGTGTCTGTTTGTGTGTGTGTGTGTGTGTGTGTGTGTGTGTGTGTGTGTGTGTGTGTGTGTGTGTGTGTGTGTGTGTGTGTGTGTGTGTGTGTGTGTGTGTGTGTGTGTGTGTGTGTGTGTGTGTGTGTGTGTGTGTGTGTGTGTGTGTGTGTGTGTGTGTGTGTGTGTGTGTGTGTGTGTCTGTGTGTGTGTGTGTGTGTGTGTCGTCATGGGTGGGTCTACCTTACCTAATGAATACAGCTGTAGTTATTTACTGTGGACCGTAAACATAACCGTAGTTTGGTTGAACTATCTGATCGTAGTGGTTTGGAACGTCTTCCCCATGTAGGAAGATACAACATTCATACAGAAGACAAAAGATTGTTTCTGTTATGAGTTCTGACGTCCCCTCTCTCTCCTTTCTCCTCTCCTCTCTCTCCCCTCTTCACCCTCTCTCCTCTCCTACCTCTCCTTTCTCCTCTCCTCTCTCTCCCCTCTTCACCCTCTCTCCTCTCCTACCTCCTCGTCTCTCACCTCTCCTCTTCTCTTCCCTCTCCTCTCCTCTCCTCCCCTCTCGCCTCGCCTTGCCTCTCTCCTCTCCTCTCCTCTCTCCTCTCCTCCCCTCTCGCCTCTCTCCTCTCCTCACCTCCCCTCTCCTCCCCTCTCTCCTCTCCTTTCTCCTCTCCTCTTCTCTTCCATCTCCTCTCATCTCCTCCTCTCCTCCCCTCTCCTCTCTCCTCTCCTCCCCTCTCTCCTCTCCTCTCTCCTCTCCTCCCCTCTCTCCTCTCCTCTCCTCTCCTCTCCTCTCCTCTCCTCTCTCCAGGCATTCTTCACAGAGAAGTATCAGGGGGATCACCCTGAGGACCAGGAGAAACTGGACAAACTGAAAGACCTGATCGCATGGCAGGTTAGACTGACACACACGCACACACATACACTGAAACACCTCATCGCATGGCAGGTTAGACTGACACACACACACACACACACACACACACACACACACACACACACACACACACACACACACACACACACACACACACACACACACACTGAAAGACCTCATCGCATGGCAGGTTAGACTCACACACACACACACACACACACACACACACACACACACACACACACACACTGAAAGACCTCATCGCATGGTAGGTTAGACTGACACACGCACATATACTACCGTTAAAAAGTTTGGGGTCACTTAGAAACGTCTTTGTTTTTGAAAGAAAAGCACATTTTTTGTCCTTTAAAATAACATCAAATTGATCAGAAATACAGTGTAGACATTGTTAATGTTGTAAATGACTATTGTAGCTGGAAATGGCTGATTTTTAATGGAATATCTACATAGGTGTACAGAGGCCCATTATCAGCAACCATCACTCCTGTGTTCCAATGGCACGTTGTGTTAGCTAATCCAAGTTTATCATTTTAAAAGGCTAATTGATCATTAGAAAACCCTTTTGCAATTATGTTAGCACAACTGAAAACTGTAGTTCTGATTGAAGAAGCAATAAAACTGGTCTTTAGACTAGACTTTGGAGCATTAGCATTTGTGGGTTCGATTACAGGCTCAAACTGGCCAGAAACAAAGATCTTTCTTCTGAAACTCGTCAGTCTATTCTCGTTCTGAGAAATGAAGGCAAGAAACTGAAGATCTTGTACAACGTTCTGTACTACTCCCTTCAAAGAACAGCACAAACTGGCTGAGTTGGAGGCCCCGGTGCACAACTGAGCAAGAGGACAAGTACAATAGAGTGTCTAGTTTGAGAAACAGACACCTCACAAATCCTCAATTGGCAGCTTCATGAAATAGTACCTGCAAAACACCAGTCTCAACGTCAACAGTGAAGAGGCGACCCGGGATGCTGGTCTTCTAGGCAGAGTCGCTAAGAAAAAGTCCATGTCTCAGACTGGCCAAGAAAAGTCTCAATTCTCTGCAGAGTTCCTCTGTCCAATGTCTGTGTTCTTTTGCTGGTCTTAATCACTTCTTGTTAGGTCCTCTGCAGTCTCCTGACAACAGTGAATCCCCGGATGCTGGTCTTTGTCAGAGGTAACACCAGTCTCAACGAAGGCGACCGGGATGCAGCTTGCAGGCGCCTGTCCCGTCTCAACAACAGTGCTAGGCCACGATGAGACAAAGTCTTCCCGGCAGCAGAGTTCCCGTCATACAATGTTGTCGCTAGGCCACGATGAGACAAAGAAATTGGCTGGCCCAAACCCTGACCCTAATCCCTAACCCGGAAACCCTCCAGGTAAACCCTAACCCTAACCCTCCACTAACCCTAGGCCTGGCCCTCCATAACCCTAACACTAACCCTAACCCAAACCCTCCACTAACCTAACCCTCCACTAACCCTAACCCCCCTGGCCCAAACCCTCCACTAACCCTAACCCCTAACAAACCCTCCACTAACCCTAACCCTAACCCTCCACTAACCCTAACCCTCCACTAACCCTAACCCAAACACTAACCCTAACCCAAACCCTCCACTAACCCTAACCCTCCACTAACCCTAACCCTCCCTAACCTTAACCCAAACCCTCCCCTAACCTTAACCCTAACCCAAACCCTCCACTAACCCTAACCCTCCTAACCTTAACCCAAACCCTAACCCAAACCCTCCCTAACCCTAACCCTCCCCTAACCCTAACCCAAACCCTAACCCTCCCTAACCCAAACCCTCCCCTAACCCTAACCCAAACCCTCCCTAACCCAAACCCTAACCCTCCCTAACCCAAACCCTAACCCTAACCCTAACCCAAACCCTCCCTAACCCTAACCCAAACCCTCCACTAACCCTAACCCAAACCCTCCACTAACCCTAACCCAAACCCTCCACTAACCCTAACCCAAACCCTCCCTAACCCTAACCCAAACCCTCCCTAACCCAAACCCTAACCCTCCCTAACCAAAACCCTCCCCTATAACCCTAACCCAAACCCAAACCCCCCCTAACCCAAACCCTCCACTAACCCAAACCCTCCCTAACCCTAACCCAAACCCTCCACTAACCCGGACGACGGGCCAATTGTGCGCTGCTCCAAGGGTCTCCCGGTCAGATGCTTCGACCATCCGCCACCCCCCGTCCGCATTGTACTAACAGAACCAGAACCTACTTGAAGGTAACAGCGCTCCCTGGTGGCTGGTTTCCACATCATCTCCCGACATCCTCAGACATGGATGAACGTCAAATACTGACTTGTATCACAGGTGACCAGGCTGCTTAAAACAATTCCACATATTATCTTATTAGAAACCTCGGGACCTTAAAGGGTTTGAATTAAGACGGACACTAAGCTGCATCTAGGCAACCAGTCAGACTGGTACCAGTGGAGGTTGGTGTCACTTTAAATTGGAGGACAGGTTCATTGTAAATGGCTGCGATGGAATGAATGGAAATGTATCAAAGACATTACAGTAATCCCGTCCTCTGATTTCTCTCTCCACCAGCCCCCACTGATATGTATCTCTATATGGTATAAAAACCTGACTTTCCCTATTGTCTGAACAATAAACCTGGGAGGATGGGGATCACTGTGTCATGGCATTTCCTTCTGGCCCTGTGGTCACCACTGTAGAACCACTGCAGCAGAACCATGTCTCTGACGAGGGTGAGAACAGGACACACAGATTGTCGTGCGTGAAAAGCCTTATCCCGTAGCAGGTAATTGCCTGAGGTTACTCGGGCAAAAAATACAAGTTAGGCTTTGAAAAACAGATTAAAAAAACATTGTGTCACAGATTGATTCTAGCTGGGCCGTATATAAGAATATGATATGTACAGTGAAAAGTGTGTAATAACTATTTTTATTGTCTAATAGTTCCTATATATATTGTATTCAGACCCTTTGACTTTTTCCAGATTTTGTAACATTACAGCCTTATTCTAAAATAGTTTAGATTTTTTTTTTTTTTATCTCAACAATCTACACACAATACTCCATAATGAAATAGAAAAAAAAAACAGAATTTTAGAAAGGTTTGCAAATGTATTAAAAATATATATTTTTTTAAACAGATACCTTATTTACATAAATATTCAGACCCTTCGCTATGAGACTCTAAATTGAGCTCAGGTCCATCCTGTTTCCATTGATCATCCTTGAGATGATTCTACAACGTGATTGGAGTCCACCTGTGGTAAATTCAATTGATTGGACAAGATTTGGAAAGGCACACACCTGTCTATATAAGGTCCCACAGTTGACAGTGCATGTCAGAGCAAAAACCAAGCCATGAGGTTAAAGGAATTGTCAGTAGAGCCCGAGACAGTATTGTGTTGAGGCACAGATCTGGGGAAAGGTACCAAAACATTTCTGCAGCATTGAAGGTTCACAAGAACACCGTGGCCTCCATCATTCTTAAATGGAAGAAGTTTGGAACTACCAAGACTCTTCCTAGAGTTGGCCGCCCAGACAAACTGAGCAGTCGGTGGAGAAGGGCCCAAAGGTGAGGGAGGTGACCAAGAACCTGATGGTCACTCTGACAGAGCTCCTCTGTGGAGATGGGAGAACCTTCCAGAAGGACAACCATCTCTGCAGCCCCCAACCAATCAGGCCTTTATGGTAGAGTGGCCAGATGGGAAACCACTCCTCAGTAAAAGGCACATGACAGCCTGCTTGAGTTTGCCAAAAGGCACCTAAAGACTCTCAGACCATGATAAACAAGATTCTCTGGTCTGATGAAAGCAAGATTGAACTCTTTGGCCTGAATGTCAAGCGTCACGTCTGGAGGAAACCTGGCACCATCCCTACGGTGAAGCATGGTGGTGGCAGCATCATGCTGTGGGGATGTTTTTCAGCGGCAGGGAGACTGGTCAGGATCGAGGAAAATGAACAGAGCAAAGTACAGAGAGATCCTTGATGAAAACCTGCTCCATAGCGCTCAGGACCTCAGACTGGGGCGAAAGTTCACCTTCCAACAGGACAATGACCCTAAGCACACAGCCAAGACAACGCAGGAGTGGCTTTGAGGAAGTCCCTGAGAGCCCGGACTTGAACCCGATCGAACATCTCTGAAGAGACCTGAAAATAGTTGTGCAGCAACACTCCCTATCCAACCTGATGGAGCTGGAGAGGATCTGCAGAGAACAGAGAGGCTCCCCATCCAACCTGATGGAGCTGGAGAGGATCTGCAGAGAACAGAGAGGCTCCCCATCCAACCTGATGGAGCTGGAGAGGATCTGCAGAGAACAGAGAGGCTCCCCATCCAACCTGATGGAGCTGGAGAGGATCTGCAGAGAACAGAGAGGCTCCCCATCCAACCTGATGGAGCTGGAGAGGATCTGCAGAGAACAGAGAGGCTCCCCAAATACAGGTGTGCCAAGCTTGTAGCTTCCTACCCAAGAAGACTCTAGGCTGTAATCACTACCAAGAGTGATACAACAAAGTCCTTAGTAAAGGGTCTGAATGATATTTCCTTTTTTTTTTTTTTTATCAATGAGTAAAAATGTACATTTGTTTTGCTTTGTTTTTATGGG
>NW_026282719.1:32500-35000 GCF_023373465.1 Oncorhynchus keta
TCATACAGAGTAGATGTCTACCTCGCTCCCTAGTCTAGGTGACCCATACAGAGTAGATGTCTACCTCGCTCCCTAGTCTAGGTGACTCATACAGAGTAGATGTCTACTTCGCTCCCTAGTCTAGGGACTCATACAGAGTAGATGTCTACTCGTTCCCTAGTCTAGGGACTCATACAGAGTAGATGTCTACCTCGTTCCCTAGTCTAGGGGACTCATACAGAGTAGATGTCTACCTCGTTCCCTAGTCTAGGGACTCATACAGAGTAGATGTCTACTTCGTTCCCTAGTCTAGGGACTCATACAGAGTAGATGTCTACCTCGTTCCCTAGTCTAGGTGACCCATACAGAGTAGATGTCTACCTCGTTCCCTAGTCTAGGGACTCATACAGAGTAGATGTCTACCTCGTTCCCTAGTCTAGGGACTCATACAGAGTAGATGTCTACTTCGTTCCCTAGTCTAGGGGACTCATACAGAGTAGATGTCTACTTCGTTCCCTAGTCTAGGGACTCATACAGAGTAGATGTCTACCTCGTTCCCTAGTCTAGGTGACCCATACAGAGTAGATGTCTACCTCGTCCCTAGTCTAGGGACTCATACAGAGTAGATGTCTACCTCGTTCCCTAGTCTAGGGACTCATACAGAGTAGATGTCTACTTCGCTCCCTAGTCTAGGGACTCATACAGAGTAGATGTCTACCTCGTTCCCTAGTCTAGGGACTCATACAGAGTAGATGTCTACCTCGTTCCCTAGGGGACTCATACAGAGTAGATGTCTACTTCGTTCCCTAGTCTAGGGACTCATACAGAGTAGATGTCTACCTCGTTCCCTAGTCTAGGTGACCCATACATAGTAGATGTCTACCTCGTTCCCTAGTCTAGGTGACCCATACAGAGTAGATGTCTACTTCGTTCCCTAGTCTAGGTGACTCATACAGAGTAGATGTCTACTTCGTTCCCTAGTCTAGGTGACTCATACAGAGTAGATGTCTACTTGTTCCCTAGTCTAGGGACTCATACAGAAATATATTTGTGTTAGCTCCATTCACGCACACCCACAGAGACACACACAGAGACACAGATGCATGCACACTCGCGCTCACACACACACACCCACAGAGACACACACAGAGACACAGATGCATGCACACTCGCGCTCACACACACACACATTTAGCGTCATTTTATTTTTAGAGCTGTGAGATGCTCGCCATCTCCTCCTGGGATCTCTGTGGAGTCGTAACCTCTTTAACAATGTACCTTCAGAAAACACTGTTCTTTTGAGTTGACAGGTTGGGGGCGGGGGGGGGGGGACGTCCTCTTTTCCCTCCAATTAGATTGGTCCTCTTTTCCCCTCCAATTAGATTGGTCCTCTTTTCCCCTCCAATTAGATTGGTCCTCTTTTCCCCTCCAATTAGATTGGTCCTCTTTTCCCCTCCAATTAGATTGGTCCTCTTTTCCCCTCCAATTAGATTGGTCCTCTTTTCCCCTCCAATTAGATTGGTCCTCTTTTCCCCTCCAATTAGATTGGTCCTCTTTTCCCCTCCAATTAGATTGGTCCTCTTTTCCCCTCCAATTAGATTGGTCCTCTTTTCCCCTCCAATTAGATTGGTCCTCTTTTCCCCTCCAATTAGATTGGTCCTCTTTTCCCCTCCAATTAGATTGGTCCTCTTTTCCCCTCCAATTAGAGTTCGGCAATGTGCCACTGTTGACTTTCCCTCTGTTTGACTTTGACATGATTTTAGTCATCTGAGTGGTTGATGAATAGGCGTCAATGCCGTGTCGGGTTTCCCTGTCGTGCGTGTGGTTTATTGGGGTCAGAAGATGTCACCGGTGTCTCTATCCATCTCACGTGGCAGCAGTGCTGCTGGGTAATTCCACTGAAAGACACGTTCACTTTCAGAATGAGGAAGTTGAGGAGGGAATTTATTAGGAATGGTAAACTCATTTTTAGACGACGATGGACAACAATCGATTGATTGATTAACAGGGATGCTACACTTCCTTTTAGAGTATGTGTACCCTACAACAAGGAGGTTACACATCCAACCCTATTTGTTGCAGGGCACATGAGGGTTCAAGTCTTGCTGCCTATTTTCAAAGATCTCATCTTGTTGAAGACAGTATATTTAGACATCAGGTCAGACACGTACTTTAGTTTTAGACAGAAACATGTTGTGGTCCAGCGAAAGGAAAAGCAACACACATGTCTGTTAGAGAGGAGAACAGAGCTGTCTCTCTCTGCCAGAGAGCTTGTTTGTCTCCTAATGTCAGACGTCTGTTAGAGAGAACAGAGCTGTCTCTCTCTGCCAGAGAGCTTGTTTGTCTCCTAAAGTCAGATGTCTGTTAGAGAGGAGAACAGAGCTGTCTCTCTCTGCCAGAGAGCTTGTTTGTCTCCTAAAGTCAGATGTCTGTTAGAGAGAAGAACAGAGCTGTCTCTCTCTGCCAGGGAGCTTGTTTGTCTCCTAAAGTCAGATGTCTGTTAGAGAGGAGAACAGAGCTG
>NW_026282719.1:40000-56458 GCF_023373465.1 Oncorhynchus keta
TCTATCAGTATGTCTGGACTCTGTATCTATCAGTGTATCTGGACTCTGTATCTATCAGTATGTCTGGACTCTGTATCTATCAGTATGTCTGGACTCTGTATCTATCAGTATGTCTGGACTCTGTATCTATCAGTATGTCTGGACTCTGTATCTATCAGTATGTCTGGACTCTGTATCTATCAGTATGTCTGGACTCTGTATCTATCAGTATGTCTGGACTCTGTATCTATCAGTGTGTCTGGACTCTGTATCTATCAGTGTATCTGGACTCTGTATCTATCAGTATGTCTGGACTCTGTATCTATCAGTATGTCTGGACTCTGTATCTATCAGTATGTCTGGACTCTGTTTCTATCAGTATGTCTGGACTCTGTATCTATCAGTATGTCTGGACTCTGTATCTATCAGTATGTCTGGACTCTGTATCTATCAGTATGTCTGGGCTCTGTATCTATCAGTATGTCTGGACTCTGTATCTATCAGTATGTCTGGGCTCTGTATCTATCAGTATGTCTGGACTCTGTATCTATCAGTATGTCTGGGCTCTGTATCTATCAGTATGTCTGGACTCTGTATCTATCAGTATGTCTGGACTCTGTATCTATCAGTATGTCTGGGCTCTGTATCTATCAGTATGTCTGGACTCTGTATCTATCAGTGTATCTGGACTCTGTATCTATCAGTATGTCTGGACTCTGTATCTATCAGTATGTCTGGACTCTGTATCTATCAGTATGTCTGGACTCTGTATCTATCAGTATGTCTGGACTCTGTATCTATCAGTATGTCTGGACTCTGTATCTATCAGTATGTCTGGGCTCTGTATCTATCAGTATATCTGGACTCTGTATCTATCAGTATGTCTGGACTCTGTTTCTATCAGTATGTCTGGACTCTGTATCTATCAGTATGTCTGGACTCTGTATCTATCAGTATGTCTGGACTCTGTATCTATCAGTATGTCTGGACTCTGTATCTATCAGTATGTCTGGACTCTGTATCTATCAGTATGTCTGGACTCTGTATCTATCAGTATGTCTGGACTCTGTATCTATCAGTATATCTGGACTCTGTATCTATCAGTATGTCTGGACTCTGTATCTATCAGTATGTCTCAGTATGTCTGGACTCTGTATCTATCAGTATGTCTGGACTCTGTATCTATCAGTATGTCTGGACTCTGTATCTATCAGTATGTCTGGACTCTGTATCTATCAGTATGTCTGGACTCTGTATCTATCAGTATGTCTGGGCTCTGTATCTATCAGTATGTCTGGACTCTGTATCTATCAGTATGTCTGGGCTCTGTATCTATCAGTATGTCTGGACTCTGTATCTATCAGTATGTCTGGACTCTGTATCTATCAGTATGTCTGGACTCTGTATCTATCAGTATGTCTGGACTCTGTATCTATCAGTATGTCTGGGCTCTGTATCTATCAGTATGTCTGGACTCTGTATCTATCAGTGGACTCTGTCTGGACTCTGTATCTATCAGTATGTCTGGACTCTGTATCTATCAGTATGTCTGGACTCTGTATCTATCAGTATGTCTGGACTCTGTATCTATCAGTATGTCTGGACTCTGTATCTATCAGTATGTCTGGACTCTGTATCTATCAGTATGTCTGGACTCTGTATCTATCAGTATGTCTGGACTCTGTATCTATCAGTATGTCTGGACTCTGTATCTATCAGTATGTCTGGACTCTGTATCTATCAGTATGTCTGGACTCTGTATCTATCAGTATGTCTGGACTCTGTATCTATCAGTATGTCTGGACTCTGTATCTATCAGTGTGTCTGGACTCTGTTTCTATCAGTATGTCTGGACTCTGTATCTATCTCCTTTGCTAGCCAGAGTTCCCTCTGTATAGTATAGAAGACTGGAACACTCAGAGGACTTATATAGGTTAACACAGACATTCTCTTTCTCACACACACACACACACACACACACACACACACACACACACACACACACACACACACACACACACACACACACACACACACACACACACACACACACACACACACACACACACACACACACACACACACACACACACACACACACACACACACACACACACACACACACACACACACACACACTCCCTTCTTTCCCAGAGACTTCACACCCCTCTGTGTTGTCAGAGTAAACCCTTTAGTCAGGCGTTTGGCTGCTGTGAATATATAAGCCATAAAGACACTGTACTGAAGATGCTGTGTACGGTGGAACGGTGACAGTGGAGTGTCTGTTGGCTATGGAAGCGTATAGTGTAAATAAAACCTCTTTGTGTGACTTCCTGTAGCCAAAGACCTGCACTAAACCCATTGTAAGAGGATTCAATGTTTTCTTTGTGTGCCTTTAACTTATTACCGCATATTAATCAACAAAGCGTATTTTTTTTTATTGGATTTTATTTTTTATTCATAACTTTAACAATATTTGTTTTTTTTATATAAACAAAGGAACAGTTGTACGTTCAAACCTGGGGAAGGAGGAAGTAAAAGGGGGAGGAGCTATACTATCGGTTGTAATATTCGACTCGTTCTTAGAGAGAGACTTCCTGCAGAGCAGTGGTTTTTCTAGCCTCTCCTCGGTGACCCCCTGACGTTGTACAATGTTGTTGTAGCTCTGAACTATCTCACCTGATCCACCTGATCAAGGGCTTGGTGATTCAGCTGACGAGTTCAATCAGGTGCTCTGGAGTAGATCCAAAATGTGGATGGCTTGGTGTCCCCGAGGAGACGACAAAATCCCTGCTATAAGGCACCGTCACCTAACTGTACTTAAACCTTTGGCTGTAGGGACACTCAGTCTGTAGGAGACTCAGCCTGTAGGCAGACTCAGTCTGTAGGGAGACTCAGCCTGTAGGGAGACTCAGCCTGTAGGAGACTCAGCCTGTAGGAGACTCAGTCTGTAGGGAGACTCAGTCTGTAGGGAGACTCAGTCTGTAGGGGACTCAGCCTGTAGGGAGACTCAGCCTGTAGGAGACTCAGCCTGTAGGGAGACTCAGCCTGTAGGGAGACTCAGCCTGTAGGGACACTCAGTCTGTAGGGAGACTCAGTCTGTAGGGAGACTCAGCCTGTAGGGAGACTCAGCCTGTAGGGAGACTCAGCCTGTAGGGACACTCAGCCTGTAGGGACACTCAGCCTGTAGGAGACTCAGCCTGTAGGGAGACTCAGCCTGTAGGAGACTCAGTCTGTAGGGACACTCAGTCTGTAGGAGACAGCCTGTAGGAGACTCAGCCTGTAGGGAGACTCAGTCTGTAGGGAGACTCAGTCTGTAGGAGACTCAGCCTGTAGGAGACTCAGCCTGTAGGGAGACTCAGCCTGTAGGGACACTCAGTCTGTAGGGAGACTCAGTCTGTAGGAGACTCAGCCTGTAGGAGACTCAGCCTGTAGGGAGACTCAGTCTGTAGGGAGACTCAGCCTGTAGGGAGTCTCAGCCTGTAGGAGACTCAGTCTGTAGGGACACTCAGCCTGTAGGGAGACTCAGCCTGTAGGAGACTCAGCCTGTAGGGAGACTCAGTCTGTAGGGACACACCTGATCAAGGGCAGTCTGGTGACACCAGCCTGTAGGGAGACTCAGCCTGTAGGGAGACTCAGCCTGTAGGGACACTCAGCCTGTAGGGAGACTCAGCCTGTAGGGAGACTCAGCCTGTAGGGAGACTCAGCCTGTAGGGAGACTCAGTCTGTAGGGACACTCAGTCTGTAGGGAGACTCAGTCTGTAGGGAGACTCAGCCTGTAGGGAGACTCAGCCTGTAGGGAGACTCAGCCTGTAGGGAGACTCAGCCTGTAGGGAGACTCAGCCTGTAGGGAGACTCAGCCTGTAGGGAGACTCAGCCTGTAGGGAGACTCAGTCTGTAGGGAGACTCAGCCTGTAGGGAGACTCAGCCTGTAGGGAGACTCAGCCTGTAGGGACACTCAGTCTGTAGGGAGACTTAGTCTGTAGGGACACTCAGCCTGTAGGGACACTCAGCCTGTTATAAAGTCAAACACGATCTGTTACCAGAGCCTCCTGGCTGTAGAAAAACTAACTCTCCAAGATGATTGGCTGTCGGGACTCTGTCTGTTATAAAGTCAAACACGATCTGTTACCAGAGCCTCCTGGCTGTAGAAAAACTAACTCTCCAAGATGATTGGCTGTCGGGACTCTGTCTGTTATAAAGTCAAACACGATCTGTTACCAGAGCCTCCTGGCTGTAGAAAAACTAACTCTCCAAGATGATTGGCTGTCGGGACTCTGTCTGTTATAAAGTCAAACACGATCTGTTACCAGAGTCTCCTGGCTGTAGAAAAACTAACTCTCCAAGATGATTGGCTGTCGGGACTCTGTCTGTTATAAAGTCAAACACGATCTGTTACCAGAGTCTCCTGACTGTAGAAAAACTAACTCTCCAAGATGATTGGCTGTAGGGACTCTGTCTGTTATAAAGTCAAACACGATCTGTTACCAGAGTCTCCTGGCTGTAGAAAAACTAACTCTCCAAGATGATTGACTGTCGGGACTCTGTCTGTTATAAAGTCAAACACGATCTGTTACCAGAGTCTCCAAAGTCCCTTTATTTCATGTTTAATGAGGTTGGTTCTCCATAGTGACGGGACGAAGGAATGTGTCTGTGGCCTGAGATTTACAAGGGGCGTGGGGCCATAAAACCCCCCACATCTTCAGACCCACACATCTCTCCTCTGTTGGGGTTGAGAGATAATCTGTAGGGTTGTGGTCTCCTGTAACCTGACCTGATCAAGACAGTCATGACACCAATGACAGGTCATTGTTAAAAAATAGAAAAGAGTAGAGGGCCTAGAGAGCTGCCCTGCGGTACACCACACTTTACATGTTTGAAATTAGAGAAGCTTCCATTAAAGAACACCCTCTGAGTTCTATTAGATCTGAATCCACGGTATGGCTGAAGGTTGAGAAGCCGTTAACACAAGTTTTCTCACAGTTTTCTCAACAACAGGTTATGGTCAGTAATATCAAAGCACTGACATATTTTTAGTTATTTCTTTTTTATTTCACCTTTATTTAACCACTACATCTCAATAGAAAACCATCTAAACTACATCTCAATAGAACACCATCTAAACTACATCTCAATAGAAAACCATCTAAACTACATCACAATAGAAAACCATCTAAACTACATCCCAATAGAAAACCATCTAAACTACATCTCAATAGAAAACCATCTAAACTACATCTCAATAGAAAACCATCTAAACTACATCTCAATAGAAAACCATCTAAACTACATCTCAATAGAACACCATCTAAACTACATCTCAATAGAAAACCATCTAAACTACACCTCAATAGAACTCAATAGAAAAACCATCTAAACTACATCCCAATAGAAAACCATCTAAACTACATCACAATAGAAAACCATCTAAACTACATCTCAATAGAAAACCATCTAAACTACATCTCACTACATCTCAATAGAAAACCATCTAAACTACATCCCAATAGAAAACCATCTAAACTACATCACAATAGAAAACCATCTAAACTACATCTCAATAGAAAACCATCTAAACTACATCTCAATAGAAAACCATCTAAACTACATCTCACTACATCTCAATAGAAAACCATCTAAACTACATCCCAATAGAAAACCATCTAAACTACATCACAATAGAAAACCATCTAAACTACATCACAATAGAAAACCATCTAAACTACATCTCAATAGAAAACCATCTAAACTACATCTCAATAGAAAACCATCTAAACTACATCTCAATAGAACACCATCTAAACTACATCTCACTACATCTCAATAGAAAACCATCTAAACTACATCTCAATAGAAAACCATCTAAACTACATCTCACTACATCTCAATAGAAAACCATCTAAACTACATCACAATAGAAAACCATCTAAACTACATCTCAATAGAAAACCATCTAAACTACATCTCACTACATCTCAATAGAAAACCATCTAAACTACATCACAATAGAAAACCATCTAAACTACATCTCAATAGAAAACCATCTAAACTACATCTCACTACATCTCAATAGAAAACCATCTAAACTACATCTCAATAGAAAACCATCTAAACTACATCTCAATAGAAAACCATCTAAACTACATCCCAATAGAAAACCATCTAAACTACATCTCAATAGAAAACCATCTAAACTATCATCTCAATAGAAAACCATCTAAACTACATCTCAATAGAAAACCATCTAAACATACCATCTAAACTACATCTCAATAGAAAACCATCTAAACTACATCTCAATAGAAAACCATCTAAACTACATCACAATAGAAAACCATCTAAACTACATCTCAATAGAAAACCATCTAAACTACATCTCACTACATCTCAATAGAAAACCATCTAAACTACATCACAATAGAAAACCATCTAAACTACATCTCAATAGAAAACCATCTAAACTACATCTCACTACATCTCAATAGAAAACCATCTAAACTACATCCCAATAGAAAACCATCTAAACTACATCTCACTACATCTCAATAGAAAACCATCTAAACTACATCTCATCATCCCAATAGAAAACCATCTAAACTACATCTCAATAGAAAACCATCTAAACTATATCTCACTAGAAAACCATCTAAACTACATCCCAATAGAAAACCATCTAAACTACATCTCAATAGAAAACCATCTAAACTACATCTCAATAGAACACCATCTAAACTACATCTCAATAGAAAACCATCTAAACTACATCTCTCAATAGAAAACCATCTAAACTACATCTCTCTAAACTACATCTCAATAGAAAACCATCTAAACTACATCACATTAGAAAACCATCTAAACTACATCCCAATAGAAAACCATCTAAACTACATCACAATAGAAAACCATCTAAACTACATCTCAATAGAAAACCATCTAAACTACATCTCACTACATCTCAATAGAAAACCATCTAAACTACATCCCAATAGAAAACCATCTAAACTACATCACAATAGAAAACCATCTAAACTACATCACAATAGAAAACCATCTAAACTACATCTCAATAGAACTCAATAGAAAACCATCTAAACTACATCACAATAGAAAACCATCTAAACTACATCTCAATAGAAAACCATCAAAACTACATCTCAATAGAAAACCATCTAAACTACATCAAACTACATCTCAATAGAAAACCATCTAAACTACATCACATTAGAAAACCATATATTTTTTAAATTGATTTAACCTTTATTTAACCAGGTAGGCAAGTTGAGAACAAGTTCTCATTTGCAACTGCTACCTGGCCAAGATAAAGAATAGCAATTCGACACATACAACAACACAGAGTTACACGTGGAATAAACAAAACATACAGTCAATAATACAGTAGAACAAAAGAAAACAAAAAGTCTATATACAGTCAGTGCAAATTAGGTGAGATAAGGGAGTTAAGGCAATAAATAGGCCATGGTGACAAAGTAAATACAATACAGCAATTAAAACACTGGAATGATTGATGTGCAGAAGATCAATGTGCAAGTAGAGATACTGGGGTGCAAAGGAGCAAAATAAATAAATACAGTATGGGGATGAGGTAGGTAGATAGATGGGCTGTTTACAGATAGGCTATGTACAGGTACAGTGATCTCTGAGCTGCTCTGACAGCTGGTGCTTAAAGCTAGTGAGGGAGATGTGAGTCTGCAACTCCAGAGATTTCTGCAGTTCGTTCCAGTCATTGGCAGCAGAGAACTGGAAGGAAAGGCGGCCAAAGGAGGAATTGGCTTTGGGGTGACCAGTGAGATATACCTGCTGGAGCGCGTGCTACGAGTGGTTGCTGCTATGGTGACCAGTGAGCTGAGATAAGGCGGGGCTTTACCTAGCAGAGACTCATAGATGACCTGGAGCCAGTGGGTTTGGTAACGAATATGTAGTGAGGGCCAGCCAATAGAGACTGTGTATAAGCTGTGGTATAGAGACATGAGGAGAGGATCAGATAATGCTGCAATATGAGTGAGGAGAGGATCATTGAATATGGGGCTTTGGTGACAAACCGGATGGCATGGTGGGTGATAGACAAACCGGATGGCACTGTGATAGACTGCATCCAATTTGCTGAGTAGCGTGTTGGAGGCTATTTTGTAAATGACATCACCGAAGTCTAGGATCGGTAGGATGGTCAGTTTTACGGGGTTAAGTTTGGCAGCATGAGTGAAGGATGCTTTGTTGCCGAAATAGGAAGCCGATTCTAGATTTAACTTTGAATCAGAGATGTTTGATGTGGGTCTGGAAGGAGAGTTTACAGTCTAACCAGACACCCAGGTATTTGTAGTTGTCCACATATTCTAAGTCAGAGCCGTCCAGATCTAACAGTACAGGTCCCACAATCTTCTTCTCGTGATCTATTTCTTTCAACCAATCATCAGTCATGTGTGTCAGTACCATACACATTGAGTGCTCTTCTCTATAAGCATGCTTTAAGTCTTGTTCATTTTGAAAGAAATAACATTGAATTTGGTTAAACACCATTTTTTTCAGCAGTTTGCTAAGAGCTGGCAGCAAGCTGATTAAGTTTGCTCTTCGAACCAGTAAAGGCAGCTGTACCACTCTTGGGTGGCGGAATGACTTTGCCTTCCCTCCAGGCCTGAGGACAAAGACTTTCCTCTGGGCTCAGATTAAAGATATGACAGATAGGAGTGACTATAGAGTCAGCTACCATCCTCAGTAGCTTTCCATCATGGCAATGTCAGGAGGTTTGTCATTATTGATCAATAAATAAAATAATCTACCTCCCCCACAAACTTTACAACATTAAAATATGCAAAGCTTTTCTTTCATCATTTGTAATTTTTAGGCATGAATATGAAGGCTCGCTGTTCGTTGTTGGCATTTCCTGCCTACATTTTCCCACGTTGCCAATGAAGTGATCATTAAAATAATTGGCAACATCAAATGGCTTTGTGATGAATAAGCCATCTGATTCGCTGAAAAGATGCGGTTGAATTTGTCTTTCTGACCATAATGTCATTTAAAGTTCTAAGTTTTTTTCCATCGTTCTTTATATCATTGATCTTGGCTTCATTAATACAGTCTCTTCTTCTTCTGGGTTGAGTTTCGTCACATCATTTCTCCATGTGCAGTAAGTCAGCCAGTCAGATGTACAGCCAGACTTATTAGCCACTTCCGGCAGGGTAGCCTAGTGGTTAGAGCGTTGGACTAGTAACCGGAAGGTTGCAAGTTCAAACCCCGAGCTGACAAGGTACAAATCTGTCGTTCTGCCCCTGAACAAGGCAGTTAACCCACTGTTCCTAGGCCGTCATTGAAAATAAGAATTTGTTTTTAACTGACTTGCCTAGTTAAATAAAGGTAAAATAAACATTTAAAAGAAATAAATATTCTTACAACCATGCAGGTTTGTTCAATTCCTCATCAATCCATGGAGCCTTAACGGTTTTCCAACAGGAAGTGAATTAACAGGTGCATGTTTATCAGCACGTGGCTCTTTAGACACTGTTAGATGGTGTCATGTTGTTGTGTGTTGAATCACTTGACCGGGGTTATTACTAGGTGGTCACATGTTGTGATGTTGACAATCTATAATGTGTGTCTTTGCATGTGCTCTCTCATAGCATCATAAAGGCTAGACTCAGACAATTACTATAGACATGTAATCCCTGGCTTTTTATTAATGAATTCATTTAACTAGGCTAGTCAGTTAGGAATAAATTCTTATTTTACAATGACGGCGTACTCCGGCCAAACCCTCCCCTAACCCGGACGACGCTGGGCCAATTGTGCGTCGCTCTAGCTTCCTACCTGCCTGCCTGCTTTTACACTCTCTATCAGTCTTGTGTCAGTCTTGTGTCAGTCCAGTGTCAGTCCAGTGTCAGTCCAGTGTCAGTCCAGTGTCAGTCCAGTGTCAGTCTTGTGTCAGTCCAGTGTCAGTCCAGTGTCAGTCCCGTGTCAGTCCTGTGTCAGTCCCGTGTCAGTCCTGTGTCAGTCCAGTGTCAGTCCAGTGTCAGTCCAGTGTCAGTCTTGTGTCAGTCCAGTGTCAGTCCAGTGTCAGTCCCGTATCAGTCCCGTGTCAGTCCGTGTCAGTCCCGTGTCAGTCCTGTGTCAGTCCAGTGTCAGTCCCGTATCAGTCCCGTGTCAGTCCCGTGTCAGTCCAGTGTCAGTCCAGCGTCAGTCCCGTGTCAGTCCAGTGTCAGTCCAGTGTCAGTCTTGTGTCAGTCCAGTGTCAGTCCCGTGTCAGTCCAGTGTCAGTCCAGTGTCAGTCTTGTGTCAGTCCAGTGTCAGTCCAGTGTCAGTCCCACGTCAGTCCCGTGTCAGTCCCGCGTCAGTCCCGTGTCAGTCCCGCATCAGTCCCGCGTCAGTCCCGCATCAGTCGCGTCAGTCCCCATCAGTCCGTGTCAGTCCCGCGTCAGTCCCACGTCAGTCCAGTGTCAGTCCCGTGTCAGTCCCACGTCAGTCCAGCGTCAGTCCTGCGTCAGTCCCGTGTCAGTCCCGCGTCAGTCCCGCGTCAGTCCCGTGTCAGTCCAGTGTCAGTCCGTGTCAGTCCCGTGTCAGTCGCGTCAGTCCCGTGTCAGTCCCGCGTCAGTCCCATGTCAGTCCGTGTCAGTCCGCGTCAGTCCCATGTCAGTCCGCGTCAGTCCCATGTCAGTCCCGTGTCAGTCCCGTGTCAGTCCCACGTCAGTCCAGTGTCAGTCCTGTGTCAGTCCCACATCAGTCCCGCGTCAGTCCAGTGTCAGTCCCGTGTCAGTCCCACATCAGTCCTGTGTCAGTCCCACATCAGTCCAGTGTCAGTCTTGTCAGTCCCGTGTCAGTCCAGTGTCAGTCCAGTGTCAGTCCAGTGTCAGTCCAGTGTCAGTCCTGTGTCAGTCCCGTGTCAGTCCTGTGTCAGTCCCACGTCAGTCCAGTGTCAGTCCCAGTGTCAGTCCCGTGTCAGTCCCACGTCAGTCCCGTGTCAGTCCTGTGTCAGTCCCGTGTCAGTCCTGTGTCAGTCCTGTGTCAGTCCTGTGTCAGTCCAGTGTCAGTCCTGTGTCAGTCCCGTGTCAGTCCAGTGTCAGTCCTGTGTCAGTCCCGTGTCAGTCCCGTGTCAGTCCTGTGTCAGTCCCACGTCAGTCCAGTGTCAGTCCAGTGTCAGTCCCGTGTCAGTCCCGTGTCAGTCCGTGTCAGTCCTGTGTCAGTCCCGTGTCAGTCCTGTGTCAGTCCCGTGTCAGTCCCGTGTCAGTCCCGTGTCAGTCCCACATCAGTCCCGTGTCAGTCCCGTGTCAGTCCAGTGTCAGTCCCGTGCCAGTCCTGTGTCAGTCCCGTGTCAGTCCAGTGTCAGTCCAGTGTCAGTCCCGTGTCAGTCCAGTGTCAGTCCAGTGTCAGTCCCGTGTCAGTCCCGTGTCAGTCCCGTGTCAGTCCCGTGTCAGTCCAGTGCCAGTCCAGTGTCAGTCCAGTGCCAGTCCAGTGTCAGTCTTGTGTCAGTCCCGTGTCAGTCCCGTCAGTCAAGTGTCAGTCCAGTGTCAGTCCCGTGTCAGTCCCGTATCAGTCCAGTGTCAGTCCAGTGTCAGTCCAGTGTCAGTCAGTGTCAGTCCAGTGTCAGTCCCGTGTCAGTCCAGTGTCAGTCCGGGTCAGTCCAGTGTCAGTCCAGTGTCAGTCTTGTGTCAGTCCTGTGTCAGTCTTGTGTCAGTCCTGTGTCAGTCCAGTGTCAGTCCAGTGTCAGTCCCGCGTCAGTCAGCGTCAGTCCCGCGTCAGTCTTGTGTCAGTCCCGTGTCAGTCCAGTGTACTCTAAGCTTTGCTGTGTCGTGTAAAGGAGCAGTGTGATAACAGAAGAGAAACCACACAGTGTGTCTAGAGAGTAGGAGCATGGTGAGGTGACTATGGCACTAGGCCTTCTACATTCTACCAGGGTTGTAATGAACACGGCCATGTTCCCTTGGCTTTCTCAGCGGGCGTGGGTTCTAAAAGACACACACACACACACACAAACAAGTACACTCCCCACACACACACACCATGACTTACTGTGAGTTCGGACGTAATTAACAGTTCTAAGTCCCAGTGTCTACCTGACACCAGTAGGAGGGGAATGTTATGGAGTATAATATACCACCTGACACCAGTAGGAGGGGAATGTTATGGAGTATATATACCACCTGACACCAGTAGGAGGGGAATGTTATGGAGTATAATATACCACCTGACACCAGTAGGAGGGGAATGTTATGGAGTATAATATACCACCTGACACCAGTAGGAGGGGAATGTTATGGAGTATAATATACCACCTGACACCAGTAGGAGGGGAATGTTATGGAGTATAATATACCACCTGACACCAGTAGGAGAGGAATGTTATGGAGTATAATATACCACCTGACACCAGTAGGAGGGGAATGTTATGGAGTATAATATACCACCTGACACCAGTAGGAGGGGAATGTTATGGAGTATAATATACCACCTGACACCAGTAGGAGGGGAATGTTATGGAGTATAATATACCACCTGACACCAGTAGGAGGGGAATGTTATGGAGTATAATATACCACCTGACACCAGTAGGAGGGGAATGTTATGGAGTATAATATACCACCTGACACCAGTAGGAGGGGAATGTTATGCAATATAATATACCACCTGACACCAGTAGGAGGGGAATGTTATGGAGTATAATATACCACCTGACACCAGTAGGAGGGGAATGTTATGGAGTATAATATACCACCTGACACCAGTAGAAGGGGAATGTTATGGAGTATAATATACCACCTGCCACCAGTAGGAGGGAATAATATAATAATAATAATAATAATATATAATAATATAATAATATAATAATATATAATAATATAATAATAATAATAATAAATAATATATATAATAATATAATATATAATAATAATATATGCCATTTAGCTACGCTTTTATCCAAAGCGACTTACAGTCATGTGTGCATACATTCTACGTATGGGTGGTCCCGGGAATCGAACCCACTACCTGGCGTTACAAGCGCCATGCTCTACCAACTGAGCCACAGAAGGACCACAATTTTATGGACTATAATATACCACCTGACACCAGTAGGAGGGGAATGTTATGGAGTATAATATACCACCTGACACCAGTAGGAGGGGAATGTTATGGAGTATAATATACCACCTGACACCAGTAGGAGGGGAATGTTATGGAGTATAATATACCACCTGACACCAGTAGGAGAGGAATGTTATGGACTATAATATACCACCTGACACCAGTAGGAGGGGAATGTTATGGAGTATAATATACCACCTGACACCAGTAGGAGGGGAATGTTATGGAGTATAATATACCACCTGACACCAGTAGGAGGGGAATGTTATGGATTATAATATACCACCTGACACCAGTAGGAGGGAATGTTATGGAGTATAATATACCACCTGACACCAGTAGGAGGGGAATGTTATGGAGTATAATATACCACCTGACACCAGTAGGAGGGAATGTTATGGAGTATAATATACCACCTGACACCAGTAGGAGGGGAATGTTATGGAGTATAATATACCACCTGACACCAGTAGGAGAGGAATGTTATGGAGTATAATATACCACCTGACACCAGTAGGAGGGGAATGTTATGGACTATAATATACCACCTGACACCAGTAGGAGAGGAATGTTATGGAGTATAATATACCACCTGACACCAGTAGGAGAGGAATGTTATGGAGTATAATATACCACCTGACACCAGTAGGAGAGGAATGTTATGGATTATAATATACCACCTGACACCAGTAGGAGAAGAATGTTATGGAGTATAATATACCACCTGACACCAGTAGGAGAGGAATGTTATGGAGTATAATATACCACCTGACACCAGTAGGAGGGGAATGTTATGGAGTATAATATACCACCTGACACCAGTAGGAGAGGAATGTTATGGAGTATAATATACCACCTGACACCAGTAGGAGGGGAATGTTATGGAGTATAATATACCACCTGACACCAGTAGGAGAGGAATGTTATGGAGTATAATATACCACCTGACACCAGTAGGAGGGAATGTTATGGAATATAATATACCACCTGACACCAGTAGGAGAGGGAATGTTATGGAGTATAATATACCACCTGACACCAGTAGAGAGGAATGTTATGGAGTATAATATACCACCTGACACCAGTAGGAGAGGAATGTTATGGAGTTTTGTGTCCATTTTGTTGTGGTCCCTTACTTGTGTGTGTGTGTGTGTGTGTGTGTGTGTGTGTGTGTGTGTGTGTGTGTGTGTGTGTGTGTGTGTGTGTGTGTGTGTGTGTATCTTCAAACCCCTTTACATGACCGTTGTGATCATTGTGTGTTTCCAGATCCCTTACCTAGCTGATGGAGTTCGTATCCATGGAGAGAAAGTGTCTGAGGCTCTGAGGCCTTTCCATGACCGCCTGGAGGCCTGCTTCAAACAGCTCAGAGAGAAAGTGGAGAAACAGTACGGAGTCAAGACTCTGGTAATATCTCTCTCCTGTGCTCTCTTCTCCTCTCTTCTCCTCCTCTCTCCTCCTCTCTCCACCTCTCTTCTTCTCCTCTCTTCTCCTCCTCTCTCCTATCCCCTCTCCTATCTTCTCTCTCCTCTCTTCTCCTCCTCTCTTCTCCTCTCGTCTCCTCTTTCCTATGCACTCTTCTCCATTCTCCTCTTCTCTTCTCCTCTCTCTTCTCCTCTCTCCTATGCTCTCGTCTCCTCTCTTCTCTGCTCTCCTCTCTTCTCATCTCTCCTCTTCTCCGCTCTCTTCTCCTCTCTTCTCTTCTCCTCTCTTCTCATCTCTCCTCTTCTCCGCTCTCTTCTCCTCTCTTCTCATCTCTCCTCTTCTCCTCTCTCTTCTCTCTCTCTTCTCTGCTCTCTTCTCCTCTCTTCTCATCTCTCCTCTTCTCCGCTCTCTTCTCTCTCTCTTCTCCGCTCTCTTCTCCTCTCTTCTCATCTCTCCTCTTCTCCGCTCTCTTCTCCTCTCTTCTCTGCTCTCTTCTCCTCTCTTCTCATCTCTCCTCTTCTCCGCTCTCTTCTCCTCTCTTCTCATCTCTCCTCTTCTCCGCTCTCTTCTCCTCTCTTCTCATCTCTCCTCTTCTCTGTTCTCCTCTTCTCCCTTCCCCTCCTCTCTTCTCTGCTCTCCTCTTCTCCCTTCACCTCCTCTCTTCTCTGCTCTCCTCTCTTCTCCTCTCCTTTCTTCCTCTCTACTTCTCCTCTTTCTCTGTCCTAATTCCTCCTCTCCTCTCATCCTACTCTCTCCTACTCATTTTAAATTGACATGTTCGTAATTTAGCAGACAGTCTTAGCCAGAGCCACTTACAGTTAGTGCATTCATCTTAAGGTAGCTTGGTGAGACAGCCACATATCACAGGCATAGAAAGTAGATTTTCCCTCAATAACGTAGCTGTCAGTAGAGTCCGAGCTGTCAGTAGAGTCCGAGCTGTCAGTAGAGTCCGAGCTGTCGGTAGAGTCCGAGCTGTCAGTAGAGTCCGAGCTGTCAGTAGAGTCCGAGCTGTCAGTAGAGTCCGAGCTGTCAGAGCTGTCGGAAGAGTCGAGCTGTCGGAAGAGTCCGAGCTGTCGGAAGAGTCCGAGCTGTCGGTAGAGTCCGAGCTGTCGGTAGAGTCCGTAGAGCTGTCGGAAGAGACCGAGCTGTCGGAAGAGTCCGAGCTGTCGGAAGAGTCCGAGCTGTCGGTAGAGTCCGAGCTGTCGGTAGAGTCCGAGCTGTCGGAAGAGTCCGAGCTGTCGGAAGAGTCCGAGCTGTCGGTAGAGTCCGAGCTGTCGGTAGAGTCCAGAGCTGTCGGAAGAGTCCGAGCTGTCGGTAGAGTCCGAGCTGTCGGTAGAGTCCGAGCTGTCGGTAGAGTCCGAGCTGTCGGTAGAGTCCGAGCTGTCGGTAGAGTCCGAGCTGTCGGTAGAGTCCGAGCTGTCGGTAGAGTCCGGCTGTCGGTAGAGTCCGAGCTGTCGGTAGAGTCCGAGCTGTCGGAAGAGTCCGAGCTGTCGGTAGAGTCCGAGCTGTCGGAAGAGTCCGAGCTGTCGGTCGAGTCCGGCTGTCGGTGGGAAGTCCGAACTGTCGGAAGAGTCCGAGCTGTCGGAAGAGTCCGAGCTGTCGGTAGAGTCCCGAGCTGTCGGTAGAGTCCGAGCTGTCGGAAGAGTCCGAGCTGTCGGAAGAGTCCGAGCTGTCGGTAGAGTCCGAGCTGTCGGTAGAGTCCGAGCTGTCGGAAGAGTCCGAGCTGTCCCAGTAGAGTCCGGGCTGTCAGTAGAGTCAGGGCTGTCCCAGTAGAGTCCCGGGCTGTCCCAGTAGAGTCAGGGCTGTCAGTAGAGTCAGAGCTGTCAGTAGAGTCCGGGCTGTCAGTAGAGTCAGGGCTGTCAGTAGAGTCAGGGCTGTCAGTAGAGTCCCAGGGCTGTCAGAAGAGTCCGGGCTGTCAGTAGAGTCAGGGCTGTCAGAGCTGTCAGGAGAGTCCGAGCTGTCGGAAGA
>NW_026282721.1:0-1681 GCF_023373465.1 Oncorhynchus keta
TGTTAACCGTAATAACCTGGTTAATGATGTGTTAACTGTAATAACCTGGTTAATGATGTGTTAACTGTAATAACCTGGTTAATGATGTGTTAACCGTAATAACCTGGTTAATGATGTTAACCGTAATAACCTGGTTAATGATGTGCTCGTTAACTGTAATAACCTGGTTAATGAGGTGTTAACTGTAATAACCTGGTTAATGTTGTGTTAACCGTAATAACCTGGTTAATGATGTGTTAACTGTAATAACCTGGTTAATGATGTGTTAACCGTAATAACCTGGTTAATGATGTGTTAACCGTAATAACCTGGTTAATGAGGTGTTAACTGTAATAACCTGGTTAATGATGTGTTAACTGTAATAACCTGGTTAATGATGTGTTAACCGTAATAACCTGGTTAATGATGTGTTAACTGTAATAACCTGGTTAATGATGTGTTAACTGTAATAACCTGGTTAATGATGTGTTAACTGTAATAACCTGGTTAATGATGTGTTAACTGTAATAACCTAGTTAATGATGTGTTAACCGTAATAACCTGGTTAATGATGTGTTAACTGTAATAACCTGGTTAATGATGTGTTAACTGTAATAACCTGGTTAATGATGTGTTAACTGTAATAACCTGGTTAATGATGTGTTAACTGTAATAACCTGGTTAATGATGTGTTAACTGTAATAACCTGGTTAATGATGTGTTAACCGTAATAACCTGGTTAATGATGTGTTAACTGTAATAACCTGGTTAATGATGTGTTAACTGTAATAACCTGGTTAATGATGTGTTAACCGTAATAACCTGGTTAATGATGTGTTTCGTTAACCGTAATAACCTGGTTAATGATGTGTTAACTGTAATAACCTGGTTAATGATGTGTTAACTGTAATAACCTGGTTAATGATGTGTTAACTGTAATAACCTGTTAATGATGTTACTAAACCTGGTTAATGATGTGTTAACCGTAATAACCTGGTTAATGATGTGTTAACTGTAATAACCTGGTTAATGATGTGTGTTAACTGTAATAACCTGGTTAATGATGTGTTAACCGTAATAACCTGGTTAATGATGTGTTAACTGTAATAACCTGGTTAATGATGTGTTAACTGTAATAACCTGGTTAATGATGTGTTAACTGTAATAACCTGGTTAATGATGTGTTAACCGTAATAACCTGGTTAATGATGTGTTAACTGTAATAACCTGGTTAATGATGTGTTAACCGTAATAACCTGGTTAATGATGTGTTAACTGTAATAACCTGGTTAATGATGTGTTAACTGTAATAACCTGGTTAATGATGTGTTAACCGTAATAACCTGGTTAATGAGGTGTTAACCGTAATAACCTGGTTAATGAGTGTGTTAACTGTAATAACCTGGTTAATGATGTGTTAACTGTAATAACCTGGTTAATGATGTGTTAACCGTAATAACCTGGTTAATGAGTGTGTTAACTGTAATAACCTGGTTAATGATGTGTTAACTGTAATAACCTGGTTAATGATGTGTTAACTGTAATAACCTGGTTAATGATGTGTGTTAACCGTAATAACCTGGTTAATGAGTGTTAACTGTAATAACCTGGTTAATGATGTGTTAACTGTAATAACCTGGTTAATGAGGTGTTAACTGTAATAACCTGGTTAATGATGTGTTAACTGTAATAACCTGTTAAT
>NW_026282722.1:0-11038 GCF_023373465.1 Oncorhynchus keta
TTTTGGAAACACATCCCTGGTGGGAAAATTTGCATATTTTTGTATATATTTGCATGAAAATCGGTCCCAAATTGGCTAGAGTAAAATGACAATTTTATTGAATTAAAAGAGTATTTCTTTAAACATAGCCCACACAATAGCTTTCAACATACCACTATGGGTGTAAACTTTCTCAAGAACTGCTGGTGTAAATAATACGATATTACCATTTAAAGTAGGCCAAATTATCAAATTATTATTTTAAAGGCTGTTGCAATGCTTTGAAAAATAGTTATACTGCAATCGATATTCCCAAAGTTTAGCAAGTCTTTGCAGGGCGTCTCTTATTTTGAAAAAATGTGTGAATGTGGTGCCAGCATAATATCCTGCTGCTGGGAGAACGGTAATCTGACCGCTCTCAGAGAAGTACCTTTAATCGACACCCCATTGCTAACGGACGTGTGGTGAGACTCAGCATAGAGGAGACGTCTTCTGTCCCACCCTCCTCCTGAAGAGTTCAAGCGCATGCAGGCTTTTGTTCCAGCCCTGCCCTGTAATACATATATTTTAAAACCATTGCAGAACCATATCCAAATAAATCAATGCAATACTACTTCATGTTTTTACTTTTGTTAATCAGATTAGAAATTTGACAATAACCATTTGGCAAAATCTTCATAATCGTTGTAAACTGCCAGCAAATGAAACAACACCGTTAATAAGCTAAGCTTCAATTACCAATTGATCACTTAATTTTCAGTCGTGCCAACACTAAATCGTAAATGTTCACTTTGCAATCAGACTTTGCATGATAAAAATAATACATGTGAGTGCTCCTGTGCTTGAGAACAACGAAGCAAACTTGGCAGAGCGAGGTAGAGGTGGAGGAAGAGGAAGAACAAGGAGAGTGATCTCTGATGAAATGTGTGTGATTGTGGTGGACCATGACTAACCATGGTCTGACCTTGAGAGAGCCTGTTTTTTTGTAGAACTGAAAGACGACCACCAGGTGGCGGTAGAACGCTCCTATTTACAGACCAACAGGAGGCTACCATTGTGTAAATGGCAGGTAAAAAATAATGCCATGAGACTGCGGGGAAAATACAACCAGATTATTGAAGACCTGCCATCTTCCATAACATCAGAGTGAGCTTATCAACCATAGCCACATCCTAAGAAAACCCTATCTCAAGATGAAGCAAATCTACAGAGTCCCATTTGAAAGGCATTTCCTAAGAGTGAAGGGATAAACAGTATGAATATGTGCAGGTACTGCACTATAATGTTCTGTATTACACTCTAGAAACATTAGAGACTCATTGATGTTGCCACTGAACTTTACTAGACAGCAATTACAGTATTTATTGTCATTTCAGAGATTCATCGAGTTGATACAAGTCCCATCCCCCAGAACTCACATTCATAGATGAGGCTGGATTTAATTTAGTGAAGATGAGGAGGAAAGAAGGAAATCATTGGTCAACGTGCCATCATTGGAGGTACCTGGCCAGTGCAGGGAAATTTGGACCATATGAGCAACTATGAGCCACAATGGGGACCTCCACTGCCATGCCACCTTGGGACCATACAACACTGCCCATCTCCTTCCATTTCCTGAACACTTTACATGACAATCTTTTCAGCCAGAGCAGAGAGACACCAGGTGAACCTGAGAGCAGAGACACCAGGTGACCCTGAGCAGAGAGACACCAGGTGACCCTGAGCAGAGAGACACCAGGTGATCTTGAGCAGATACACCAGGTGACCCTGAGCAGAGAGACACCAGGTGATCCTGAGCAGAGAGACACCAGTGATCCTGAGCAGAGAGACACCAGGTAATCCTTGAGAAGCAAATGTATGTTCTAATTTTCAGAACGGTGTTTCCATTGGGCTGCTCAGGGTCCGTAACTGGTCCCATGACCATCCCTGGTTTACATTCTCTACCTCCCACCATTTCTCAACCCCACTGAGGAGTTGTTTTCAGCATGGAGGTGGAAGGTGTAGGATCACAAACCCCACTGAGGAGTTGTTTTCAGCATGGAGGTGGAAGGTGTAGGATCCCAACCCCACTGAGGAGTTGTTTTCAGCATGGGAGGTGGAAGGTGTATGATCACAACCCCACTGAGGAGTTGTTTTTGCATGGAGGGTGGAAGGTGCATGGATCACAACCCCACTGAGGAGTTGTTTTCAGCATAGCGGTGGAAGGTGTATGATCCCAACCCCACTGAGGAGTTGTTTTCAGCATGGAGGTGGAAGGTGGTATGATCCCAACCCCACTGAGGAGTTGTTTTCAGCATGGAGGTGGAAGGTGTAGGATCACAACCCCACTGAGGAGTTGTTTTCAGCATGGAGGTGGAAGGTGTATGATCCCAACCCGACTGAGGAGTTGTTTTCAGCATGGAGGTGGAAGGTGTAGGATCACAACCCCACTGAGGAGTTGTTTTCAGCATGGAGGTGGAAGGTGTATGATCACAACCCCACTGAGGAGTTGTTTTCAGCATGGAGGTGGAAGGTGTAGGATCACAACCCCACTGAGGAGTTGTTTTCAGCATGGAGGTGGAAGGTGTATGATCCCAACCCCACTGAGGAGTTGTTTTCAGCATGGAGGGTGGAAGGTGTAGGATCACAAACCCCATAAACGTATGACCCTTCTCCAGGCACTGGAGGAGGCCTATAGTGACATTCCAGCAGAGTCCTGTCAGGGGTGGATGCGTCATGCAAGAAGATATTGTCCCTGTTGTCTGGCCAAGGAGAATACCGCCTGTGATGTTGATTCAGATCTGTAGCCGGACCAAAACACAAGACATGACTGATTTTGATTTCACAGTGGAGTTTTTGTGTCTTGACTTATGGTTTTGATTTGACCGTATTTTGACAGTTTATCTATTCTGTACAATTGAGCTAACAAAAGGCATTGTAGTACAAATAGGATTATTTTTCTTCATTTGATAGGCAAAAATATATTCATGGAGGTTTGCATTTTTACTGTATGTGTGCTTACAGTATGTTAGACGTGCTGAGTCATGTTGAAATATAGACCTTTAATATTTGCATTTGTGTTCCTTTCTTGTTTGAGTACACACAAACAACATACAGTTTAACAAGAACATATTAGTCTTTACACTGAAATAGGTTCTGATAGTAGTGTTTTGAATACTGTGTGTTACATTTGTGTGATCTGGGCTGTCACTAAGTTAGATTGATTTGATGTGTGTCTCATTAGTAAGCAGAATTTCATTCTGAGCAGGAAGTACATGATTTAGATTGCTCTGTGTCATTTTGGAAGATGTTGTGTTTTGAGTGGCTGAGATGTAGTTTCAGCAAACGTATGTTTAACAATTTCGGAAAAACTGTGAAAGCTCATGGAAATCTTTACATTTTCATTCTGTTGTCTCTACACCTCAACATTAACATTTTGTTTTTAATTCAGAGACGATGCAAAAACATAAACAGTTGGTGGTATATTCAGGGATTTATCTGTTTTTGATATATTTGTGGCAGTAGGTTTGAAAATAGAAGCTAAAACGAATTGTTCCATCAAGACACCTCGACCCCATGAGAGCTTTGACGTCAAGAGTGGCGTTTGAACTTCCCCACGTGTTCACACACGAATACACACAAGCGTTCGGCACAGAGGTGGTACCACAACAGCTGTGCGTCATCGCTGACAAAAGCACCCAAAAACAGCTCTGGAGCCATAAATAAAAGAATGTGATAATAAGTCTGCTGCTTCTCCACCTGCGGTTCACAGGGCTGCAATGTTGAAGCTAAACTAAACTTATTCGTTGCCTCTCGTCACGGTCGCCGTAGGAACATTCAGACCAAAGTGGCGTGATATCGGTTCGACATATTTATTTGATAAGTGAACTGCTCAAAAAATCAAAATAAACGACACGTGACGCTCATGCAGTGCTCACAGGCAACTACACAGAAACAAGATCCCACAAAACACAGTGGGGAAATGGCTGCCTAAATATGATCCCCAATCAGAGATAATGATAAACAGCTGCCTCTGATTGGGAACCATGCCAGGCCAACATAGAACTAAACAAGCTAGATAGGGACCCCCTCTATGGTCAGTTTGGTGTTTTTCCCATCTAGGTTAGGATGGAACACATTGTTTTACTCATCTGATCCTAGATCTGTACTGTCAGATTTAGTTGAGGCATGTGTCTGTGTGTAATAGGACAGGTGTCTGTGTGTAATAGGACAGGTGTCTGTGTGTAATAGGACAGGACAGGTGTCTGTGTGTAATAGGACAGGACAGGTGTCTGTGTGTAATAGGACAGGTGTCTGTGTGTAATAGGACAGGACAGGTGTCTGTGTGTAATAGGACAGGACAGGTGTCTGTGTGTAATAGGACAGGACAGGTGTCTGTGTGTAATAGGACAGGACAGGTGTCTGTGTGTAATAGGACAGGACAGGTGTCTGTGTGTAATAGGACAGGACAGGTGTCTGTGTGTAATAGGACAGGTGTCTGTGTGTAATAGGACAGGACAGGTGTCTGTGTGTAATAGGACAGGACAGGTGCCTGTGTGTAATAGGACAGGTGTCTGTGTGTAATAGGACAGGTGTCTGTGTGTAATAGGACAGGACAGGTGTCTGTGTGTAATAGGACAGGTGACTGTGTGTAACAGGACAGGACAGGTGTCTGTGTGTAATAGGACAGGACAGGTGTCTGTGTGTAATAGGACAGGACAGGTGGCTGTGTGTAATAGGACAGATGTCTGAGTGTAATAGGACAGGACAGGTGTCTGTGCCACAGGCTGTGTTCTTATGAATTAAAGAGCAGTACAGGGAGCTGTTGGGCATACACAAGTACAAACACACACACACACACACACACACACACACACACACACACACACACACACACACACACACACACACACACACACACACACACACACACACACACACACACTTTTATGAACCAGTATTAATCTCTACTGACTTTTCTCTCTCTCTCTGTGTCTCTCTGTGTTTCTCTCTCTCCATCCATCCATCCATCCATCCATCCATCCATCCATCCATCCATCCATCTCTCTCTCTCTCTCTCTCTCTCTCTCTCTCTCTCTCTCTCTCTCTCTCTCTCTCTCTCTCTCTCTCTCTCTCTCTCTCTCTCTCTCTCTCTCTCTCTCAATTCAATTTCAATTCAATTCAATTCAAGGGCTTTATTGGCATGGGAAACATGTGTTAACATTGCCAAAGCAAGTGAGGTAGACAACATACAAAGTGAATATATAAAGTGAAAAACAACAAAAATTAACAGTAAACATTACACATACAACAGTTTCAAAACAGTAAAGACATTACAAATGTCATATTATATATATATATATATATATATATATACATATATATATATATACATATATATATATATATACATACATATATATACACAATGTACAAATAATTAAATGACACAAGATAAAATAAATAAGCATAAATATGGGTTGTATTTACAATGGTGTTTGTTCTTCACTGGTTGCCCTTTTCTCGTGGCAACAGGTCACAAATCTTGCTGCTGTGATGGCACACTGTGGAATTTCACCCAGTAGGTATGGGAGTTTTTCAAAATTGGATATGTTTTCGAATTCTTTGTGGATCTGTGTGATCTGGGGAAATATGTCTCTCTAATATGGTCATACATTGGGCAGGAGGTTAGGAAGTGCAGCTCAGTTTCCACCTCATTTTGTGGGCAGTGAGCACATAGCCTGTCTTCTCTTGAGAGCCATGTCTGCCTACGGCGGCCTTTCTCAATAGCAAGGCTATGCTCACTGAGTCTGTACATAGTCAAAGCTTTCCTTAATTTTGGGTCAGTCACAGTGGTCAGGTATTCTGCCGCTGTGTACTCTCTGTGTAGGGCCAAATAGCATTCTAGTTTGCTCTGTTTTTTTGTTAATTCTTTCCAATGTGTTAAGTAATTATCTTTTTGTTTTCTCATGATTTGGTTGGGTCTAATTGTGCTGTTGTCCTGGGGCTCTGTAGGGTGTGTTTGTGTTTGTGAACAGAGCCCCAGGACCAGTTTGCTTAGGGACTCTTCTCCAGGTTCATCTCTCTGTTTGTGATGGCTTTGTTATGGAAGGTTTGTGAATCGCTTCCTTTTAGGTGGTTGTAGAATTTAATGGCTCTTTTCTGGATTTTGATAATTAGTGGGTATCGGCCTAATTCTGCTCTGCATGCATTATTTGGTGTTTTACGTTGTACACGGAGGATATTTTTGCAGAATTCTGCGTGCAGAGTCTCAATTTGGTGTTTGTCCCATTTTGTGAAGTCTTGGTTGGTGAGCGGACCCCAGACCTCACAACCATAAAGGGCAATGGGCTCTATGACTGATTCAAGTATTTTTAGCCAAATCCTAATTGGTATGTTGAAATTTATGTTTCTTTTGATGGCATAGAATGCCCTTCTTGCCTTGTCTCTCAGATCGTTCACACCTTTGTGGAAGTTACCTGTGGCGCTGATGTTTAGGCCAAGGTATGTATAGTTTTTGTGTGCTCTAGGGCAACAGTGTCGAGATGGAATTTGTATTTGTGGTCCTGGTGACTCGACCTTTTTGGAACACCATTATTTTGGTCTTACTGAGATTTACTGTCAGGGCCCAGGTCTGACAGAATCTGTGCATAAGATCTAGGTGCTGCTGTAGGCCCTCCTTGGTTGGTGACAGAAGTACCAGATCATCAGCAAACAGCAGACATTTGACTTCGGATTCTAGCAGGGGGAGGCCGGGTGCTGCAGACTTTTCTAGTGCCCGCGCCAGTTTGTTGATATATATGTTGAAGAGGGTGGGGCTTAAGCCTGTGTGAAGAAATTTGTGTGTTTTTTGCCAATTTTAACCGCACACTTGTTGTTTGTGTACATGGATTTTATGATGTCGTATGTTTTACCCCCAACACCACTTTCCATCAGTTTGTATAGCAGAACCTCATGCCAAATTGAGTCGAAGGCTTTTTTGAAATCAACAAAGCATGAGAAGACTTTGCCTTTGTTTTGGTTTGTTTGGTTGTCAATTAAGGTGTGCAGGGTGAATACATGGTCTGTTGTACGGTAATTTGGTAAAAAGCCAATTTGACATTTGCTCAGTACATTGTTTTCATTGAGGAAATGTACGAGTCTGCTGTTAATAATAATGCAGAGGATTTTCCCAAGGTTACTGTTGACACATATTCCACGGTAGTTATTGGGGTCAAATTTGTCTCCACTTTTGTGGATTGGGGTGATCAGTCCTTGGTTCCAAATATTGGGGAAGATGCCAGAGCTAAGTATGATGTTAAAGAGTTTTAGTATAGCCAGTTGGAATTTGTTGTCTGTATATTTGATCATTTCATTGAGGATACCATCGACACCACAGGCCTTTTTGGGTTGGAGGGTTTTTATTTTGTCCTGTAACTCATTCAATGTAATTGGAGAATCCAGTGGGTTCTGGTAGTCTTTAATAGTTGATTCTAAGATCTGTAGTTGATCATGTATATGTTTTTGCTCTTTGTTCTTTGTTATAGAACCAAAAAGATTGGAGAAGTGGTTTACCCAGACATCTCCATTTTGGATAGATAATTCTTCGTGTTGTTGTTTGTTTAGTGTTTTCCAATTTTCCCAGAAGTGGTTAGAGTCTATGGATTCTTCAATTGCATTGAGCTGATTTCTGACATGCTGTTCCTTCTTTTTCCGTAGTGTGTTTCTGTATTGTTTTAGTGATTCACCATAGTGAAGGCGTAGACTCAGGTTTTCCGGGTCTCTATGTTTTTGGTTGGACAGGTTTCTCAATTTCTTTCTTAGATTTTTGCATTCCTCATCAAACCATTTGTCATTATTGTTAATTTTCTTCGGTTTTCTATTTGAGATTTTTAGATTTGATAGGGAAGCTGAGAGGTCAAATATACTGTTAAGATTTTCTACTGCCAAGTTTACACCTTCACTATTACAGTGGAACGTTTTACCCAGGAAATTGTCTAAAAGGGATTGAATTTGTTGTTGCCTAATTGTTTTTTGGTAGGTTTCCAAACTGCATTCCTTCCACCTATAGCATTTCTTAATGTTACTCAGTTCCTTTGGCTTTGATGCCTCGTGGTTGAGTATTGCTCTGTTTAAGTAGACTGTGATTTTGCTGTGGTCTGATAGGGGTGTTAGTGGACTGACTGTGAACGCTCTGAGAGATTCTGGGTTGAGGTCAGTGATAAAGTAGTCTACAGTACTACTGCCAAGAGATGAGCTATAGGTGTATCTACCATAGGAGTCCCCTCGAAGCCTACCGTTGACTATGTACATACCCAGCGTGCGACAGAGCTGCAGGAGTTGTGACCCGTTTTTGTTGGTTATGTTGTCATAGTTGTGCCTAGGGGGCATATGTGGGAGGATGCTGTCACCTCCAGGCAGATGTTTGTCCCCCTGTGTGCTGAGGGTGTCAGGTTCTTGTCCGGTTCTGGCATTTAGGTCGCCACAGACTAGTACATGTCCCTGGGCCTGGAAATGATTGATTTCGCCCCTCAGGATGGAGAAGCTGTCTTCATTAAAATATGGGGATTCTAGTGGGGGATATAGGTAGCACACAGGAGGACATTTTTCTCTGTTAGGATAATTTCCTTTTGAATTTCTAGCCAAATGTAGAATGTTCCTGTTTTGATTAATTTAATGGAGTGAGTTAGGTCTGCTCTATACCAAATTAGCATACCCCCTGAGTCCCTTCCCTGTTTCACACCTGGTAGTTTGAGTGGATGGGACTACCAGCTCTCTGTAACCTAGAGGGCAACCAGTGGGTCCGTCTCCTCTATACCAGGTTTCTTGCAGGATGACAATGTCTGTGTTACCGATTTCTTTGGTGAAGTCCGGGTTTCTGCTCTTTAGGCCAGCAGATGACCCCAGGCCTTGATATCTCCAGGATGATATAGTGAAGGCTTTTTGTTCCATAGAATGTCCAATGTTGTTGGTCGTGGTTTGGCCTCAGGCCAGTAAGTGTGAGCAGAGCCTGCTGAGCATCTGGTACATGCTATTGGCTTGGGCGAGTGTGTGAGAGTGGGGGGTTGGGACTGTTTGCCCGCCACTACCTGGGCGTATGTGTGGCTTCCATGTTGAGGCCCTCTTTGCGGGGGTGGGGTGCATGGGGTGGGCAGGAGTGGCATAGGTCTGATCTGAGGGGGCCTAAATGGGGTGTGGGCATGGTTGACGGGGGGGGGTGTTGATTGGCTCTCTCTCTCTCTCTCTCTCTCTCTCTCTCTCTCTCTCTCTCTCTCTCCATCCTCCATACATCTATCCATCTCTCTCCATCCATCCATACATCTATCCATCTCTCTCTCTCTCTCTCTCTCTCTCTCTCTCTCTCTCTCTCTCTCTCTCTCTCTCCATCCCTCTCTCTCCATCTCTCTCTCTCCATCCATCTCTCTCTCTCTCTCTCTCTCTCTCTCTCTCTCTCTCTCCTCTCTCTCTCTCTCTCTCTCTCTCTCTCTCTCTCTCTCTCTCTCTCTCCAACCATCTATCCATCCATCCATCCATCCATTTCTTTCTCTCATCCATCCATCCATTTCTCTCTCTCTCTCTATCCATCCATCTTTCTCTCTCTCCGCCCCTCTCTAGGTGTGTATGGAGTGCTGTAGAGGACGTGAATGTGGTCCACTCGTCTCAGGTGTCCTGTGTGGAACCGCTGCAGAGCCAACAGATCAAAGAGCTGCTCAGGAGACTGAGTGTGCGAGCTAGAGCCACAACAACTTATACAGCAACACATACTGTAGACTCTGAGGAACACCACATACTGTATATATACCCTGAGGAACAACACATACTGTATATATACCCTGAGGAACAACACATACTGTATATATACCCTGAGGAACAACACATACTGTATATATACCCTGAGGAACAACACATACTGTATATAGACCCTGAGGAACAACACATACTGTAGACCCTGAGGAACAACACATACTGTATATATACCCTGAGGAACAACACATACTGTATATATACCCTGAGGAACAACACATACTGTAGACCCTGAGGAACAACACATACTGTATATATCCTGAGGAACAACACATACTGTATATATACCCTGAGGAACAACACATACTGTATATATACCCTGAGGAACAACACATACTGTAGACCCTGAGGAACAGCACATACTGTATATATACCCTGAGGAACAACACATACTGTATATATACCCTGAGGAACAACACATACTGTAGACCCTGAGGAACAACACATACTGTATATATACCCTGAGGAACAACACATACTGTATATATACCCTGAGGAACAACACATACTGTATATATACCCTGAGGAACAGCACATACTGTAGACCCTGAGGAACAACACATACTGTAGACCTGAGGAACAGCACAGACTGTAGACCCTGAGGAACAGCACATACTGTGACCCTGAGGAACAACACATACTGTAGACCCTGAGGAACAACACATACTGTATATATACCCTGAGGAACTACAACACATACTGTATATATACCCTGAGGAACAGCACATACTGTAGACCCTGAGGAACAGCACATACTCTATATATACCCTGAGGAACAACACACATACTGTAGACCCTGAGGAACAACACATACTGTAGACCCTGAGGAACAACACATACTGTAGACCCTGAGGAACAGCACATACTGTATATATACCTCTGAGGTATGTATATACCCTGAGGAACAACACATACTGTATATATACTCCTGGAGGAACAACACATACTGTATATATACCCTGAGGAACAACACATACTGTATATATACCCTGAGGAACAACATACTGTATATACCCTGAGGAACAACACATACTGTATATATACCCTGAGGAACAACACATACTGTATATATACTCCTGAGGAACAACACATACTGTATATATACCCTGAGGAACAAACACATACTGTATATATATGAGGAACCATACTGTATATATAGGAACAACACATACTGTATATATACCCTGAGGAACAACACATACTGTATATATACCCTGAGGAACAACACATACTGTATATATATGAGGAACAACACATACCTGAGGAACAACACATACTGTATATATACCCTGAGGAA
>NW_026282723.1:0-4248 GCF_023373465.1 Oncorhynchus keta
ACCGGCCAGGCAGAGACAGCAAGGGCGGTTCGTTGCTCCAGAGCCTTTCCGTTCACCCTCCCACTCCTGGGCCAGACTACACTCAATCATATGACCCACTGAAGAGATGAGTCTTCAGTAAAGACTTAAAGGTTGAGACCGAGTTTGCTTCTCTGACATGGGTAGGCAGACCGTTCCATAAAAATGGAGCTCTATAGGAGAAAGCCCTGCCTCCAGCTGTTTGCTTAGACATTCTAGGGACAATTAGGAGGCTCTGCGTCTTGTGACCGTAGCGTACGTGTAGGTATGTACGGCAGGACCAAATCAGAGAGATAGGTAGGAGCAAGCCCATGTAATGCTTTGTAGGTTAGCAGTAAAACCTTAAAATCAGCCCTTGCTTTGACAGGAAGCCAGTGTAGAGAGGCTAGCACTGGAGTAATATGATCAAATTTTTTGGTTCTAGTCAGGATTCTAGCAGCCGTATTTAGCACTAACTGAAGTTTATTTAGTGCTTTATCCGGGTAGCCGGAAAGTAGAGCATTGCAGTAGTCTAACCTAGAAGTGACAAAAGCATGGATTAATTTTTCTGCATCATTTTTGGACAGAAAGTTTCTGATTTTTGCAATATTACGTAGATGGAAAAAGGCTGTCCTCGAAATGGTCTTGATATGTTCTTCAAAAGAGAGATCAGGGTCCAGAGTAACGCCGAGGTCCTTCACAGTTTTATTTGAGACGACTGTACAACCATTAAGATTAATTGTCAGATTCAACAGAAGATCTCTTTGTTTCTTGGGACCTAGAACAAGCATCTCTGTTTTGTCCGAGTTTAATAGTAGAAAGTTTGCAGCCATCCACTTCCTTATGTCTGAAACACATGCTTCTAGCGAGGGCAATTTTGGGGCTTCACCATGTTTCATTGAAATGTACAGCTGTGTGTCATCCGCATAGCAGTGAAAGTTAACATTATGTTTTCGAATAACATCCCCAAGAGGTAAAATGTATAGTGAAAACAATAGTGGTCCTAAACGGAACCTTGGGAACACCAAAATTTACAGTTGATTTGTCAGAGGACAAACCATTCACAGGAACAAACTGATATCTTTCCGACAGATAAGATCTGAACCAGGCAGAACATGTCCGTGTAGACCAGTGTGGGTTTCCAATCTCCAAAGAATGTAATGATCGATGGTATCAAAAGCAGCACTAAGGTCTAGGAGCACGAGGACAGATGCAGGCCTGGTCCACGTCATTAAATATGTTTTACCACGCTTCACAAGTGCCGTCTCGGTGCTATGATGGGGTCTAAAACCAGACTGAAGCATTTCGTATACATTGTGTCTTCAGGAAAGCAGTAAAATTACTCTTTCTAACAGCCTTCTCTAAAATTTTTGAGAGGAATGGAAGATTCGATATAGGCCGATAGTTTTTATATTTTCTGGGTCAAGGTTTGGCTTTTTCAGAGGCTTTTATTACTGCCACTTTTAGTGAGTTTGGTACACATCCAGTGGATAGAGAGCCATTTATTATGTTCAACATAGGAGGGCCAAGCACAGCAACTCTTTCAGTAGTTTAGTTGGAATAGGGTCCAGTATGCAGCTTGAAGGTTTAGAGGCCATGATTATTTTCATCATTGTGTCAAGAGATATAGTACTAAAACACTTGAGCGTCTCTCTTGATCCTAGGTCCTGGCAGAGTTGTGCAGACTCAGGACAAACTGAGGTTTGGAGGAATACGAGGTTTAAAGAGGAGTCCGTAATTTGCTTTCTAATAATCATAATCTTTTCCTCAAAGGTTCATGAATTTATCACTAAAGTGAAAGTCATCCTCTCTTGGGAATGCTGCTTTTTAGTTAGCTTTGTGACAGTATCAAAAGGAATTTCGGATTGTTCTTATTTTCCTCAATTAAGTTAGAAAAATAGGATGATCGAGCAGCAGTAAGGGCTCTTCGGTACTGCACGGTACCATCTTTCCAAGCTAGTCGGAAGACTTCCATTTGGTGTGGCGCCATTTCCGTTCCAATTTTTCTGGAAGCTTGCTTCAGAGCTCGGGTATTTTCTAAAACCAGGAGCTAGTTTCTTATGAGAAATGTTTTTAGTTTTTAGGGGTGCAACTGCATCTAGGGTATTGCATGAAGATTAAATTGAGATCCTCAGTTAGGTGGTTAACTGATTTTTGTCCTCTGAGCGTCCTTGGGTAGGCAGAGGGAGTCTGGAAGGGCATCAAGGAATCTTTTGTGTTGTCTGTGAATTTATAGCACGAGCTTTGATGGTCCTTGGTTGGGGTCTGAGCAGATTATTTGTTGCAATTGCAAACGTAATAAAATGGTCCGATAGTCCAGGATTATGAGGAAAAACATTAAGATCCACAACATTTATTCCATGGGACAAAACTAGGTCCAGCGTATGACTGTGACAGTGAGTGGGTCCAGAGACATGTTGGACAAAACCCACTGAGTCGATGATGGCTCGAAAGCCTTTGGAGTGGGTCTGTGGACTTTTCCATGTGAATATTAAAGTCACCAAAGATTAGAATATTATCTGCTATGACTACAAGGTCCGATAGGAATTCAGGGAACTCAGTGAGAAACGCTGTATATGGCCCAGGAGGCCTGTAAACAGTAGCTATAAAAGTGATTGAGTAGGCTGCATAGATTTCATGACTAGAAGCTCAAAAGACGAAAACGTCATTTTTTTTTTTGTAAGTGAAATTTGCTATCGTAAATGTTAGCAACACCTCCGCCCTTTGCGGGATGCACGAGGGATATGGTCACTAGTGTAGCCAGGAGGGGTGAGGCCTCATTTAAAACAGTAAATTCATCAGGCTTAAGCCATGTTTCAGTCAGGCCAATCACATCAAGATTATGATCAGTGATTAGTTCATTGACTATAATTGCCTTTGAAGTAAGGGATCTAACATTAAGTAGCCCTATTTTGAGATGTGAGGTATCATGATCTCTTTCAGTAATGACTGGAATGGAGGTGGTCTTTATCCTAGTGAGATTGCTAAGGCGAACACCGCCATGTTTAGTTTTGCCCAACCTAGGTCGAGGCACAGACACGGTCTCAATGGTGATAGCTGAGCTGACTACACTGACTGTGCTAGTGGCAGACTCCACTATGCTGGCAGGCTGGCTAACAGCCTGCTGCCTGGCCTGCACCCTATTTCATTGTGGAGCTAGAGGAGTTAGAGCCCTGTCTATGTTGGTAGATAAGATGAGAGCACCCCTCCAGCTAGGATGGAGTCCGTCACTCCTCAGCAGGCCAGGCTTGGTCCTGTTTGTGGGTGAGTCCCAGAAAAGAGGGCCAATTATCTACAAATTCTATCTTTTGGGAGGGGCAGAAAACAGTTTTCAACCAGCGATTGAGTTGTGAGACTCTGCTGTAGAGCTCATCACTTCCCCTAACTGGGAGGGGGCCAGAGACAATTACTCGATGCCGACACATCTTTCTAGCTGATATGCACGCAGAAGCTATGTTGCGCTTGGTGATCTCTGACTGTTTCATCCTAACATCGTTGGTGCCGACGTGGATAACAATATCTCTATACTCTCTACACTCGCCAGTTTTAGCTTTAGCCAGCACCATCTTCAGATTAGCCTTAACGTCGGTAGCCCTGCCCCTGGTAAACAGTTTATGATCGCTGGATGATTCGTTTTAAGTCTAATACTGCGGGTAATGGAGTCGCCAATGACTAGAGTTTTCAATTTGTCAGAGCTAATGGTGGGAAGCCGGCGCCTCAGACCCGAACGGGAGGGTAGAGACCAGAGAAAACTCGGCCTCTGACTCCGACCAGCTACTTAATGGGAAAACCGGTTGAAAGTTTCTGTCGGCTGAATGAGCGACACCGGTTGAGCTTTCCCCAACATTTCCTTCCAGAAACCGCAGAGAAAGTTGTCCGATTGCGGGACTGTGCCGGTTGTCCGACTACTATCTGTACTTACTGGTGGCACAGACGCGGTTTCATCCTTTCCCTACACTGAAATTACCCTTGCCTAACGATTGCGTCTGAAGCTGGGCTTGTAGCACAGCTATCTCGCCGTAAAGGCGAGTACATGACTACAAAGAAGTAGGCATCATGTTAATGTTACTACTTAGCTTCGGCTGTTGGAGGTCCTGACTAATCGTGTCCAGATAAAGCGTCCGAATAAAAAAGTTGAGGAAAAATAAATAAATATATGAACGGTAATTAAAAAGTGAAAACCGTAAAGTTGTCAGGTAGCAAAACAGGGTTAAGGGAACAAAACGCACAGCAACTCGAAAACAAGCCTGC
>NW_026282724.1:0-15169 GCF_023373465.1 Oncorhynchus keta
TCTGGTCATGCTGTCTATGGTCTGTTTTCTGCTGTCTCGTCATGCTGTCTACAGTCTGTTTTCTGCTGTCTAGTCATGCAGTCTACGGTCTGTTTTCTGCTGTCTCGTCATGCTGTCTACAGTCTGTTTTCTGCTGTCTAGTCATGCTGTCTACAGTCTGTTTTCTGCTGTCTCGTCATGCTGTCTACAGTCTGTTTTCTGCTGTCTAGTCATGCTGTCTACAGTCTGTTTTCTGCTGTCTCGTCATGCTGTCTACAGTCTGTTTTCTGCTGTCTCGTCATGCTGTCTACGGTCTGTTTTCTGCTGTCTCGTCATGCTGTCTACGGTCTGTTTTCTGCTGTCTCGTCATGCTGTCTACAGTCTGTTTTCTGCTGTCTAGTCATGCTGTCTACGGTCTGTTTTCTGCTGTCTAGTCATGCTGTCTACAGTCTGTTTTCTGCTGTCTAGTCATGCTGTCTAGTCATGCTGTCTACAGTCTGTTTTCTGCTGTCTAGTCATGCTGTCTAGTCATGCTGTCTACAGTCTGTTTTCTGCTGTCTCGTCATGCTGTCTACGGTCTGTTTTCTGCTGTCTAGTCATGCTGTCTACAGTCTGTTTTCTGCTGTCTAGTCATGCTGTCTAGTCATGCTGTCTAGTCATGCTGTCTAGTCATGCTGTCTAGTCATGCTGTCTACAGTCTGTTTTCTGCTGTCTCGTCATGCTGTCTAGTCATGCTGTCTACAGTCTGTTTTCTGCTGTCTCGTCATGCTGTCTAGTCATGCTGTCTACAGTCTGTTTTCTGCTGTCTAGTCATGCTGTCTACGGTCTGTTTTCTGCTGTCTAGTCATGCTGTCTACAGTCTGTTTTCTGCTGTCTCGTCATGCAGTCTACGGTCTGTTTTCTGCTGTCTCGTCATGCTGTCTAGTCATGCTGTCTAGTCATGCTGTCTAGTCATGCTGTCTAGTCATGCTGTCTAGTCATGCTGTCTACAGTCTGTTTTCTGCTGTCTCGTCATGCTGTCTACGGTCTGTTTTCTGCTGTCTAGTCATGCTGTCTACAGTCTGTTTTCTGCTGTCTCGTCATGCAGTCTACGGTCTGTTTTCTGCTGTCTAGTCATGCTGTCTAGTCATGCTGTCTACAGTCTGTTTTCTGCTGTCTAGTCATGCTGTCTAGTCATGCTGTCTACAGTCTGTTTTCTGCTGTCTCGTCATGCTGTCTACGGTCTGTTTTCTGCTGTCTAGTCATGCTGTCTACAGTCTGTTTTCTGCTGTCTAGTCATGCTGTCTAGTCATGCTGTCTAGTCATGCTGTCTAGTCATGCTGTCTAGTCATGCTGTCTACGGTCTGTTTTCTGCTGTCTAGTCATGCTGTCTACAGTCTGTTTTCTGCTGTCTAGTCATGCTGTCTACGGTCTGTTTTCTGCTGTCTCGTCATGCTGTCTACGGTCTGTTTTCTGCTGTCTAGTCATGCTGTCTACAGTCTGTTTTCTGCTGTCTAGTCATGCAGTCTACGGTCTGTTTTCTGCTGTCTAGTCATGCTGTCTACGGTCTGTTTTCTGCTGTCTAGTCATGCAGTCTACGGTCTGTTTTCTGCTGTCTAGTCATGCAGTCTACGGTCTGTTTTCTGCTGTCTAGTCATGCTGTCTACGGTCTGTTTTCTGCTGTCTAGTCATGCAGTCTACGGTCTGTTTTCGGCTGTCTAGTCATGCTGTCTACAGTCTGTTTTCTGCTGTCTAGTCATGCTGTCTACGGTCTGTTTTCTGCTGTCTAGTCATGCTGTCTACAGTCTGTTTTCTGCTGTCTAGTCATGCAGTCTAAAGTCTGTTTTCTGCTGTCTAGTCATGCTGTCTACGGTCTGTTTTCTGCTGTCTAGTCATGCTGTCTACAGTCTGTTTTCTGCTGTCTAGTCATGCTGTCTACAGTCTGTTTTCTGCTGTCTAGTCATGCTGTCTACAGTCTGTTTTCTGCTGTCTCGTCATGCTGTCTACAGTCTGTTTTCTGCTGTCTCGTCATGCTGTCTACAGTCTGTTTTCTGCTGTCTCGTCATGCTGTCTACAGTCTGTTTTCTGCTGTCTCGTCATGCTGTCTACAGTCTGTTTTCTGCTGTCTCGTCATGCTGTCTACAGTCTGTTTTCTGCTGTCTAGTCATGCTGTCTACAGTCTGTTTTCTGCTGTCTAGTCATGCTGTCTAGTCATGCTGTCTAGTCATGCTGTCTACAGTCTGTTTTCTGCTGTCTAGTCATGCTGTCTACGGTCTGTTTTCGGCTGTCTAGTCATGCTGTCTACAGTCTGTTTTCGGCTGTCTAGTCATGCAGTCTAAAGTCTGTTTTCTGCTGTCTAGTCCCGCTGTCTACAGTCTGTTTTCGGCTGTCTAGTCATGCAGTCTAAAGTCTGTTTTCTGCTGTCTAGTCATGCTGTCTAGTCATGCTGTCTAGTCATGCTGTCTACGGTCTGTTTTCTGCTGTCTAGTCATGCTGTCTACGGTCTGTTTTCTGCTGTCTAGTCATGCTGTCTACAGTCTGTTTTCTGCTGTCTAGTCATGCTGTCTACAGTCTGTTTTCGGCTGTCTAGTCATGCTGTCTACGGTCTGTTTTCTGCTGTCTAGTCATGCTGTCTACGGTCTGTTTTCTGCTGTCTCGTCATGCTGTCTAGTCATGCTGTCTAGTCATGCTGTCTACAGTCTGTTTTCTGCTGTCTCGTCATGCTGTCTAGTCATGCTGTCTAGTCATGCTGTCTACAGTCTGTTTTCTGCTGTCTCGTCATGCTGTCTACGGTCTGTTTTCTGCTGTCTCGTCATGCTGTCTACGGTCTGTTTTCTGCTGTCTAGTCATGCTGTCTATGGTCTGTTTTCTGCTGTCTCGTCATGCTGTCTACAGTCTGTTTTCGGCTGTCTAGTCATGCTGTCTAGTCATGCTGTCTACAGTCTGTTTTCGGCTGTCTAGTCATGCTGTCTAGTCATGCTGTCTCGTCATGCTGTCTAGTCATGCTGTCTAGTCATGCTGTCTACAGTCTGTTTTCTGCTGTCTCGTCATGCTGTCTACGGTCTGTTTTCTGCTGTCTAGTCATGCTGTCTAAAGTCTGTTTTCTGCTGTCTCGTCATGCTGTCTACGGTCTGTTTTCTGCTGTCTCGTCATGCTGTCTACGGTCTGTTTTCTGCTGTCTAGTCATGCTGTCTATGGTCTGTTTTCTGCTGTCTCGTCATGCTGTCTACGGTCTGTTTTCGGCTGTCTAGTCATGCAGTCTAAAGTCTGTTTTCTGCTGTCTAGTCATGCTGTCTACAGTCTGTTTTCTGCTGTCTAGTCATGCTGTCTAAAGTCTGTTTTCTGCTGTTTAGTCATGCTGTCTACAGTCTGTTTTCGGCTGTCTAGTCATGCTGTCTACAGTCTGTTTTCTGCTGTCTAGTCATGCTGTCTAAAGTCTGTTTTCTGCTGTTTAGTCATGCTGTCTACAGTCTGTTTTCGGCTGTCTAGTCATGCTGTCTACGGTCTGTTTTCTGCTGTCTAGTCATGCTGTCTACGGTCTGTTTTCTGCTGTCTAGTCATGCTGTCTACAGTCTGTTTTCTGCTGTCTAGTCATGCTGTCTACAGTCTGTTTTCTGCTGTCTCGTCATGCTGTCTACGGTCTGTTTTCTGCTGTCTAGTCATGCTGTCTAGTCATCTGTTTTCTGCTGTCTCGTCATGCTGTCTACAGTCTGTTTTCTGCTGTCTCGTCATGCTGTCTACGGTCTGTTTTCTGCTGTCTAGTCATGCTGTCTACGGTCTGTTTTCTGCTGTCTAGTCATGCTGTCTACGGTCTGTTTTCTGCTGTCTAGTCATGCTGTCTACGGTCTGTTTTCTGCTGTCTAGTCATGCTGTCTACAGTCTGTTTTCTGCTGTCTAGTCATGCTGTCTACAGTCTGTTTTCTGCTGTCTAGTCATGCAGTCTACGGTCTGTTTTCGGCTGTCTAGTCATGCTGTCTACAGTCTGTTTTCTGCTGTCTCGTCATGCTGTCTAGTCATCTGTTTTCTGCTGTCTAGTCATGCTGTCTAGTCATCTGTTTTCTGCTGTCTAGTCATGCTGTCTAGTCATGCTGTCTACGGTCTGTTTTCTGCTGTCTCGTCATGCTGTCTAGTCATCTGTTTTCTGCTGTCTAGTCATGCTGTCTAAAGTCTGTTTTCTGCTGTCTCGTCATGCAGTCTACAGTCTGTTTTCTGCTGTCTCGTCATGCTGTCTACGGTCTGTTTTCTGCTGTCTAGTCATGCTGTCTAAAGTCTGTTTTCTGCTGTCTAGTCATGCTGTCTAGTCATCTGTTTTCTGCTGTCTAGTCATGCTGTCTAGTCATGCTGTCTACGGTCTGTTTTCTGCTGTCTCGTCATGCTGTCTAGTCATCTGTTTTCTGCTGTCTAGTCATGCTGTCTAAAGTCTGTTTTCTGCTGTCTCGTCATGCAGTCTACAGTCTGTTTTCTGCTGTCTCGTCATGCTGTCTACGGTCTGTTTTCTGCTGTCTAGTCATGCTGTCTAAAGTCTGTTTTCTGCTGTCTAGTCATGCTGTCTACGGTCTGTTTTCTGCTGTCTAGTCATGCTGTCTAAAGTCTGTTTTCTGCTGTCTAGTCATGCTGTCTACGGTCTGTTTTCTGCTGTCTAGTCATGCTGTCTAAAGTCTGTTTTCTGCTGTCTAGTCATGCAGTCTAAAGTCTGTTTTCTGCTGTCTCGTCATGCTGTCTACGGTCTGTTTTCTGCTGTCTAGTCATGCTGTCTACAGTCTGTTTTCTGCTGTCTAGTCATGCTGTCTACAGTCTGTTTTCTGCTGTCTAGTCATGCTGTCTACAGTCTGTTTTCTGCTGTCTAGTCATGCTGTCTAGTCATGCTGTCTACGGTCTGTTTTCTGCTGTCTAGTCATGCTGTCTACGGCCTGTTTTCTGCTGTCTAGTCATGCTGTCTAAAGTCTGTTTTCTGCTGTCTAGTCATGCTGTCTACGGTCTGTTTTCTGCTGTCTAGTCATGCTGTCTACAGTCTGTTTTCTGCTGTCTCGTCATGCTGTCTAAAGTCTGTTTTCTGCTGTCTAGTCATGCTGTCTAAAGTCTGTTTTCTGCTGTCTAGTCATGCTGTCTACGGTCTGTTTTCTGCTGTCTAGTCATGCTGTCTAAAGTCTGTTTTCTGCTGTCTAGTCATGCTGTCTAGTCATGCTGTCTACGGTCTGTTTTCTGCTGTCTAGTCATGCTGTCTACAGTCTGTTTTCTGCTGTCTCGTCATGCTGTCTAAAGTCTGTTTTCTGCTGTCTAGTCATGCTGTCTACGGTCTGTTTTCTGCTGTCTCGTCATGCTGTCTACGGTCTGTTTTCTGCTGTCTAGTCATGCTGTCTACGGTCTGTTTTCTGCTGTCTAGTCATGCTGTCTAAAGTCTGTTTTCTGCTGTCTAGTCATGCTGTCTAGTCATGCTGTCTACGGTCTGTTTTCTGCTGTCTAGTCATGCTGTCTACAGTCTGTTTTCTGCTGTCTCGTCATGCTGTCTAAAGTCTGTTTTCTGCTGTCTAGTCATGCTGTCTACGGTCTGTTTTCTGCTGTCTAGTCATGCTGTCTACGGTCTGTTTTCTGCTGTCTAGTCATGCAGTCTACGGTCTGTTTTCTGCTGTCTAGTCATGCTGTCTACAGTCTGTTTTCTGCTGTCTCGTCATGCTGTCTAAAGTCTGTTTTCTGCTGTCTCGTCATGCAGTCTAAAGTCTGTTTTCTGCTGTCTAGTCATGCTGTCTACGGTCTGTTTTCTGCTGTCTAGTCATGCTGTCTACGGTCTGTTTTCTGCTGTCTAGTCATGCTGTCTACGGTCTGTTTTCTGCTGTCTAGTCATGCTGTCTGCGATCTGTTTTCGGCTGTCTAGTCATGCTGTCTAAAGTCTGTTTTCTGCTGTCTAGTCATGCTGTCTAAAGTCTGTTTTCTGCTGTCTAGTCATGCTGTCTACGGTCTGTTTTCTGCTGTCTAGTCATGCTGTCTAAAGTCTGTTTTCTGCTGTCTAGTCATGCTGTCTAAAGTCTGTTTTCTGCTGTCTAGTCATGCTGTCTACGGTCTGTTTTCTGCTGTCTAGTCATGCTGTCTAAAGTCTGTTTTCTGCTGTTTAGTCCCGCTGTCTAAAGTCTGTTTTCTGCTGTCTAGTCATGCTGTCTACGGTCTGTTTTCTGCTGTCTCGTCATGCTGTCTACAGTCTGTTTTCTGCTGTCTAGTCATGCTGTCTACAGTCTGTTTTCTGCTGTCTCGTCATGCTGTCTACGGTCTGTTTTCTGCTGTCTAGTCATGCTGTCTACAGTCTGTTTTCTGCTGTTTAGTCCCGCTGTCTAAAGTCTGTTTTCTGCTGTCTAGTCATGCTGTCTAAAGTCTGTTTTCTGCTGTCTAGTCATGCTGTCTAAAGTCTGTTTTCTGCTGTCTAGTCATGCTGTCTAAAGTCTGTTTTCTGCTGTCTCGTCATGCTGTCTACAGTCTGTTTTCTGCTGTCTAGTCATGCAGTCTACGGTCTGTTTTCTGCTGTCTAGTCATGCTGTCTAAAGTCTGTTTTCTGCTGTCTAGTCATGCTGTCTACGGTCTGTTTTCTGCTGTCTCGTCATGCTGTCTAAAGTCTGTTTTCTGCTGTCTCGTCATGCTGTCTACAGTCTGTTTTCTGCTGTCTAGTCATGCTGTCTAGTCATGCTGTCTACGATCTGTTTTCTGCTGTCTAGTCATGCTGTCTACGGTCTGTTTTCTGCTGTCTCGTCATGCTGTCTACGGTCTGTTTTCTGCTGTCTAGTCATGCAGTCTAAAGTCTGTTTTCTGCTGTCTCGTCATGCTGTCTCACGGCCTGTTTTCGGCTGTCTAGTCATGCTGTCTAAAGTCTGTTTTCTGCTGTCTCGTCATGCTGTCTACGGTCTGTTTTCTGCTGTCTAGTCATGCAGTCTAAAGTCTGTTTTCTGCTGTCTCGTCATGCTGTCTACGGCCTGTTTTCTGCTGTCTCGTCATGCTGTCTACAGTCTGTTTTCTGCTGTCTAGTCATGCTGTCTACGGTCTGTTTTCGGCTGTCTAGTCATGCTGTCTACGGTCTGTTTTCGGCTGTCTAGTCATGCTGTCTGCGATCTGTTTTCGGCTGTCTAGTCATGCTGTCTGCGGTCTGTTTTCTGCTGTCTCGTCATGCTGTCTACGGTCTGTTTTCTGCTGTCTCGTCATGCTGTCTAAAGTCTGTTTTCTGCTGTCTAGTCATGCAGTCTACAGTCTGTTTTCTGCTGTCTAGTCATGCTGTCTACGGTCTGTTTTCGGCTGTCTAGTCATGCTGTCTACGGTCTGTTTTCTGCTGTCTAGTCATGCTGTCTACAGTCTGTTTTCGGCTGTCTAGTCATGCAGTCTACAGTCTGTTTTCGGCTGTCTAGTCATGCTGTCTCACGGTCTGTTTTCTGCTGTCTCAGTCATGCTGTCTACAGTCTGTTTTCTGCTGTCTAGTCATGCTGTCTACAGTCTGTTTTCGGCTGTCTAGTCATGCTGTCTACAGTCTGTTTTCTGCTGTCTAGTCATGCTGTCTACAGTCTGTTTTCTGCTGTCTAGTCATGCTGTCTAAAGTCTGTTTTCTGTTGTTTAGTCCCGCTGTCTAAAGTCAACGCTAATTAGACAGCTGGTGTACCAAAACGTCAAAGTCTGTTCAATGAACGTTGACCAGAGGAACCCTTGGGTGCACTTTGTATTTTTGTTATTGGCAATGCTTTACCATTTACTCTTTCTGGCCCACTCAGCCCAGTCCTGGATTCAGACAGAATTGATAAGGTTTTTCCATTGTTAGCCTCTGAAACAAAGAATGTGAATAATGGCTGCACTGCGATCAGGGGGATAGTTTTTTTTTCTTCCAATTCCGCTTGCAGTAGGCCTTATCCATCTAAAACATTGTTTTTTTAACATTAGCCCTAGGGATGGAGGGATGGAGAGAAGGATGGAAGGAGGGATGGAGAGAAGGAGGGATGAATGGAAGGAGGGAAGGAGGGATGGAGAGAAGGAGGGATGGAGAGAAGGAGGGACGGAGGGAAGGAGGGAAGGAGGGATGGAGGGAAGGAGGGAAGGAGGGATGGAGGGATGGAGGGAAGGAGGGATGGAGAGAAGGAGGGACGGAGGGAAGCAGGGATGGAGAGAAAGAGGGATGGAGAGAAGGAGAGAAGGAGGGATGGAGGGAAGGAGGGATGGAGAGAAGGAGGGATGGAGAGAAAGAGGGATGGAGGGAAGGAGGGATGGAGAGAAGGAGGGATGGAGGGAAGGAGGGATGGAGAGACGGAGGGATGGAGGGAAGGAGGGATGGAGAGAAGGAGGGAAGGAGGGATGGAGAGAAGGAGGGATGGAGGGATGGAGGGATGGAGGATGGATGGAGGAAGGAGGGATGGAGAGAAGGAGGGGAAGGAGGGATGGAGAGAAGGAGGGATGGAGGGATGGAGGGATGGAGGGAAGGAGGGATGGAGGGAAGGAGGGATGGAGAGAAGGAGGGAAGGAGGGATGGAGAGAAGGAGGGATGGAGGGATGGAGGGATGGAGGGATGGAGGGAAGGAGGGATGGAGGGAAGGAGGGAAGGAGGGATGGAGAGAAGGAGGGATGGAGGGATGGAGGGATGGAGGGAAGGAGGGATGGAGGGAAGGAGGGATGGAGAGACGGAGGGATGGAGAGAAGGAGGGATGGAGGGAAGGAGGGATGGAGAGACGGAGGGATGGAGGGAAGGAGGGATGGAGAGAAGGAGGGATGGAGGGATGGAGGGAAGGAGGGAAGGAGGGATGGAGAGACGGAGGGATGGAGAGAAGGAGGGATGGAGGGAAGAAGGGAAGGAGGGATGGAGGGAAGGAGGGATGGAGGGATGGAGGGAAGGAGGGAAGGAGGGATGGAGGGATGGAGGGATGGAGGGAAGGAGGGATGGAGGGAAGGAGGGAAGGAGGGATGGAGGGATGGAGGGAAGAAGGGAAGGAGGGATGGAGGGAAGGAGGGATGGAGGGATGGAGGAAGGAGGATGGAGGGAAGGAGGATGGAGGGATGGAGGGAAGGAGGGAAGGAGGGAAGGAGGGATGGAGGAAGGAGGGATGGAGGGATGGAGGGATGGAGGGAAGGAGGGATGGAGAGAAGAGAGGGATGGAGAGAAGGAGGGATGGAGGGATGGAGAGACGGAGGATGGAGAGAAGGAGGGATGGAGGGAAGGAGGGATGGAGAGGAGGGATGGAGGGAAGGAGGGATGGAGAGAAGGAGGGATGGAGGGATGGAGGGATGGAGGAAGGAGGGATGGAGAGAAGGAGGGAAGGAGGGATGGAGAGAAGGAGGGATGGAGGGATGGAGGGAAGGAGGGATGGAGGGAAGGAGGGATGGAGGGAAGGAGGGATGGAGAGAAGGAGGGATGGAGGGAAGGAGGGATGGAGAGAAGGAGGGATGGAGGGAAGGAGGGATGGAGAGACGGAGGGATGGAGAGAAGGAGGGATGGAGGGAAGGAGGGATGGAGAGAAGGAGGGATGGAGGGAAGGAGGGATGGAGAGAAGGAGGGATGGAGGGATGGAGGGAAGGAGAGAAGGAGAGACGGAGGATGGAGAGAAGGAGGGATGGAGGGAAGGAGGGAAGGAGGGATGGAGGGAAGGAGGGATGGAGGGATGGAGGGATGGAGGGAAGGAGGGATGGAGGGATGGAGGGAAGGAGGGAAGGAGGGATGGAGGGATGGAGGGAAGGAGGGATGGAGGGATGGAGGGATGGAGGGAAGGAGGGATGGAGGGATGGAGGGATGGAGGGATGGAGGAAGGATGGAGGAGGGAAGGAGGGAAGGAGGGATGGAGGAAGGAGGATGGAGGGAGGAGGGATGGAGGGATGGAGGGAAGGAGGGGGTCCAAAAGAAAACAAATAGAAGCTAACTTGAATTATGTTGATGGAGATACTTTTCTAAACAAATATATTATAAATAAATGAGTTCAGTATATTGGAGCACTGAATCATTTCAATATATTGAATCATCTCAATAAATCAGTTCAGTACATTGGAGCACTGAATCATTTCAATATACTGAATCATCTCAATAAATCAGTTCAGTACATTGGAGCACTGAATCATTTCAATATACTGAATCATCTCAATAAATCAGTTCAGTACATTGGAGCACTGAATCATTTCAATATACTGAATCATCTCAATAAATCAGTTCAGTACATTGGAGCACTGAATCATTTCAATAAATCAGTTCAGTACATTGGAGCACTGAATCATTTCAATAAATCAGTTCAGTACATTGGAGCACTGAATCATTTCAATAAATCAGTTCAGTACATTGGAGCACTGAATCATTTCAATAGAGATCTTAAATAATCATGAAGCACCCCCCCACATACACACACACACACTACGAAGCACCCCCTACACACACACACACTACGAAGCACCCCCTACACACACACACACTACGAAGCACCCCCTACACACACACACACACTCGAAGCACCCCCTACACACACACACACTACAAGCACCCCCTACACACACACTACTAGAAGCACCCCCTACACACACACACACACTAAACACCCCCTACACACACACACCTACGAAGCACCCCCTACACACACACACACTACGAAGCACCCCCTACACACACACACTACGGCACCCCCTACACACACACACACTACAAGCACCCCCCACACACACACACTACAAGCACCCCTACCACACACACACACACTACAAGCATCCCCCCACACACACACTACAGCACCCCACACACACACACTACGAAGCACCCCTACACACACACACACACACTACGAAGCACCCCCACACACATTACGAGCACCCCCACACACACACTACGAAGCACCCCCCACCACACACACACACTACGAAGCACCCCCTACACACACACACACACACTACGAAGCACCTCCCCACACACACACTACGAAGCATCCCCCCACATACACACACTACGAAGCACCCCCTACACACACAACAAAACAACATGAAATAACACACTGACTTTGCTGATAGCTACTTTATTGAGAACAATGCACTTTCTATGATTGCGATATGTTTTTGTCCCACCTAACTATCTTAAGATAAATTAACTCTGGATAAGAGTGCCTGCTAAATGACTAAATTAACTCTGGATAAGAGTGCCTGCTAAATGACTAAATTAACTCTGGATAAGAGTGCCTGCTAAATGACTAAATTAATTCTGGATTAGAGTGCCTGCTAAATGACTAAATTAATTCTGGATAAGAGTGCCTGCTAAATGACTAAATTAATTCTGGATTAGAGTGCCTGCTAAATGACTAAATTAATTCTGGATAAGAGTGCCTGCTAAATGACTAAATTAATTCTGGATAAGAGTGCCTGCTAAATGACTAAATTAATTCTGGATAAGAGTGCCTGCTAAATGACTAAATTAACTCTGGATAAGAGTGCCTGCTAAATGATAAATTAACTCTGGATAAGAGTGCCTGCTAAATGACTAAATTAACTCTGGATAAGAGTGCCTGTTAAATGACTAAATTAACTCTGGATAAGAGTGCCTGCTAAATGACTAAATTAACTCTGGATAAGAGTGCCTGCTAAATGACTAAATTAACTCTGGATAAGAGTGCCTGCTAAATGATAAATTAACTCTGGATTAGAGTGCCTGCTAAATGACTAAATTAACTCTGGATAAGAGTGCCTGCTAAATGACTAAATTAATTCTGGATAAGAGTGCCTGCTAAATGACTAAATGACTTATTTTTTAAAACAGGTATTTACTATTAAAAAATTAATGGTAAATCATGATTATTTAATTACACAGTTATAAAATCCTATTAATTACTTTGTTTCCTTCATTCATTAAGTCAAGAAACAACTGCTTGGTAGTTGCTATCTGGATGGTAGTTGCTATCTGGACGGTAGTTGCTATCTGGATGGTAGTTGTTATCTGGATGGTAGTTGTTATCTGGATGGTAGTTGTTATCTGGATGGTAGTTGTTATCTGGATGGTAGTTGTTATCTGGATGGTAGTTGTTATCTGGATGGTAGTTGTTATCTGGATGGTAGTTGTTATCTGGATGGTAGTTGTTATCTGGATGGTAGTTGTTATCTGGATGGTAGTTGTTATCTGGATGGTAGTTGTTATCTGGATGGTAGTTGCTATCTGGATGGTAGTTGTTATCTGGATGGTAGTTGTTATCTGAATGGTAGTTGTTATCTGGATGGTAGTTGTTATCTGGATGGTAGTTGTTATCTGGATGGTAGTTGTTATCTGGATGGTAGTTGTTATCTGGATGGTAGTTGTTATCTGGATGGTAGTTGTTATCTGGATGGTAGTTGTTATCTGGATGGTAGTTGTTATCTGGATGGTAGTTGTTATCTGGATGGTAGTTGTTATCTGGATGGTAGTTGTTATCTGGATGGTAGTTGTTATCTGGTTGGTAGTTGTTATCTGGATGGTAGTTGTTATCTGGATGGTAGTTGTTATCTGAATGGTAGTTATATCGGATGGTAGTTGCTATCTGATGGTAGTTGTTATCTGGATGGTAGTTGTTATCTAAATGGTAGTTGCTATCTGCTTGGTAGTTGCTATCTGGATGGTAGTTGTTATCTGATGGTAGTTGTTATCTGGATGGTAGTTGTTATCTGATGTAGTTGCTATCTGATGGTAGTTGTTATCTGGATGGTAGTTGTTATCTGGATGGTAGTTGTTATCTAAATGGTAGTTGTTATCTGGATGGTAGTTGATATCTGGATGGTAGTTGTTATCTGGATGGTAGTTACATGGATGGTAGTTGCTATCTGGATGGTAGTTGTTATCTGGATGGTAGTTGTTATCTGGATGGTAGTTGTTATCTGGATGGTAGTTGTTATCTGGATGGTAGTTGCTTATCTGGATGGTAGTTGATATCTGGATGGTAGTTGTTATCTGGATGGTAGTTGCTGTCTGGATGGTGGTCCTTCTGTACTCAGTTGGTGGAGACATGGTGCTTGTAATGCCAGGGTAGTGGGTTGATTCGGGACCACCCATCGTAGAATTGTTACCTGGATGGTAGTTGTTATCTGGATGGTAGTTGTTATCTGGATGGTAGTTGCTATCTGCGATGGTAGTTGTTATCTGGATGGTAGTTGTTATCTGGATGGTAGTTGCTATCTGAATGGTAGTTGCTATCTGCATGGTAGTTGCTATCTGCATGGTAGTTGTTATCTGGATGGTAGTTGCTATCTGAATGGTAGTTGCTATCTGAATGGTAGTTGCTATCTGAATGGTAGTTGCTATCTGAATGGTAGTTGCTATCTGAATGGTAGTTGCTATCTGAATGGTAGTTGCTATCTGAATGGTAGTTGCTATCTGGATGGTAGTTGCTATCTGGATGGTAGTTGCTATCTGGATGGTAGTTGCTATCTCATTGGTAGTTGCTATCTGAATGGTAGTTGATATCTGAATGGTAGTTGCTATCTGGATGGTAGTTGCTATCTGGATGGTAGTTGCTATCTGAATGGTAGTTGCTATCTGAATGGTAGTTGCTATCTGAATGGTAGTTGATATCTGAATGGTAGTTGCTATCTGGATGGTAGTTGTTATCTGGATGGTAGTTGCTATCTGGATGGTAGTTGTTATCTGGATGGTAGTTGCTATCTGGATGGTAGTTGTTATCTGGATGGTAGTTGTTATCTGGATGGTAGTTGCTATCTGGATGGTAGTTGTTATCTGGATGGTAGTTGCTATCTGGATGGTAGTTGTTATCTGGATGGTAGTTGTTATCTGGATGGTAGTTGTTATCTGGATGGTAGTTGCTATCTGGATGGTAGTTGTTATCTGGATGGTAGTTGTTATCTGGATGGTAGTTGTTATCTGGATGGTAGTTGTTATCTGGATGGTAGTTGTTATCTGGATGGTAGTTGTTATCTGGATGGTAGTTGCTATCTGGATGGTAGTTGCTATCTGGATGGTAGTTGTTATCTGGATGGTAGTTGTTATCTGGATGGTAGTTGCTATCTGAATGGTAGTTGTTATCTGGATGGTAGTTGCTATATGGATGGTAGTTGTTATCTGGATGGTAGTTGCTATCTGGATGGTAGTTGCTATCTGGATGGTAGTTGCTATATCGGATGGTAGTTGTTATCTGGATGGTAGTTGCTATCTGGATGGTAGTTGTTATCTGGATGGTAGTTGCTATCTGAATGGTAGTTGTTATCTGAATGGTAGATTGCTATCTGGATGGTAGTTGCTATCTGGATGGTAGTTGCTATCTGAATGGTAGTTGCTATCTGGATGGTAGTTGTTATCTGGATGGTAGTTGTTATCTGGATGGTAGTTGCTGTCTGGACGGTAGTTGTTATCTGGATGGTAGTTGTTATCTGGATGGTAGTTGCTATCTGGATGGTAGTTGTTATCTGGATGGTAGTTGTTATCTGGATGGTAGTTGCTATCTGGATGGTAGTTGTTATCTGGATGGTAGTTGCTGTCTGGATGGTAGTTGTTATCTGGATGGTAGTTGCTATCTGGATGGTAGTTGCTATCTGGATGGTAGTTGTTATCTGGATGGTAGTTGCTATCTGGATGGTAGTTGTTATCTGGATGGTAGTTGCTATCTGGATGGTAGTTGTTATCTGGATGGTAGTTGTTATCTGGATGGTAGTTGTTATCTGGATGGTAGTTGCTATCTGGATGGTAGTTGTTATCTGGACAGTAGTTGTCTGATGGTAGTTGTTATCTGGATGGTAGTTGTTATCTGGATGGTAGTTGCTATCTGGATGGTAGTTGTTATCTGGATGGTAGTTGCTGTCTGGATGGTAGTTGTTATCTGAATGGTAGTTGTTATCTGGATGGTAGTTGCTATCTGGATGGTAGTTGTTATCTGGATGGTAGTTGTTATCTGGATGGTAGTTGCTATCTGGATGGTAGTTGTTATCTGGATGGTAGTTGCTATCTGGATGGTAGTTGTTATCTGGATGATAGTTGTATCTGGATGGTAGTTGCTATCTGGATGGTAGTTGCTATCTGAATGGTAGTTGTTATCTGGATGGTAGTTGCTATCTGGATGGTAGTTGCTATATGGATGGTAGTTGTTATCTGGATGGTAGTTGCTATCTGGATGGTAGTTGTTATCTGGATGGTAGTTGCTATCTGGATGGTAGTTGTTATCTGGATGGTAGTTGCTATCTGGATGGTAGTTGTTATCTGGATGGTAGTTGCTATCTGGATGGTAGTTGCTATCTGGATGGTAGTTGCTCGTCTGGTTGTCAG
>NW_026282725.1:0-7444 GCF_023373465.1 Oncorhynchus keta
TACCCTGCCGCCTCTACACTCTATCCACTAGGCTACCTGCCACCTCTAGGCTACCCTGCCGCCTCACTCTAACCACTAGGCTACCCTACAATTCTACACTCTAACCACTAGGCTATCTGCCGCCTACACTCTAACCACTAGGCTACCCTGCCACCTCTACACTCTAACCACTAGGCTACCCTGCCCCCACACTCTAACCACTAGGCTACCCTGCCCCTCTACACTCTAACCAAAGTCTTGGTTTTATGCATGTCAACATCAGAAGCCTCTCCCTAAGTTTGTTTTACTCACTGCTTTAGCACACACTTGCTAACCCTGATGTCCTTGCCGTGTCTGGAATCCTGGCCTGTAGCTGTTACCAAAATTCAGAGATTTGCTACCCAACTATAACATCTTCCGTCAAGATAGAACTGCCAAAGGGGTGGAGTCGCAGTCTACTGTAGAGATAGCCTGCAAAGTAATGTCATACTTTCCAGGTCCATACCTAAAACAGTTTGAACTACTAATTTTGAAAATTACTCTCTCCAGAAACAAGTCTCTCACTGTTGCCGCCTGCTACCGACCGTCAGCTCCCCAGCTGTGCCCTGGACACCATTTTGTGAATTGATCGCCCCATCTAGCTTCAGAGTTTGTCCTGTTAGGTGACCTAAACTGGGATATGCTTAACACCCGGGCAGTCCTACAATCTAAAGCTTAGATGCCCTCAATCTCACGCAAATCATCAAGGAACCCACCAGGTACAACCTTAACTCTGTAAACAAGGGCACTTTCATAGACGTCATCCTGACCAACTGGGCTCTCAAATATACTCTCCGCTGTCTTCAACCAGGATCTCAGGATCACTGCCTCACATCGCCTGTATCCGCCACGGAGCCGCAGTCAAACGGACCACCCCTCATCACTGTCAAACGCTCCTGGCTCACTTCTGTGAGCAGGCCTTTCCTAATCGACTGGCCTGTATCCTGGAAGGACATTGACCTCTATCCCGTCAGTCGAGATGCCTGGCATTCTTTAAAAGTAACTTCCTCACCATTTTGGATAAGCATGTCTCCTTCCCAAAAATGCAGAACCAGAACAGATACAGCCCTTGGTTCACTCCAGACCTGACTGCCCTCGACCAGCACAAAAACATCCTGGCGGACGCAATGGCATCGAATAGGCCCGTGATATGCAACTGTTCAGGGAAGTCAGGAACCATACACGCAGTCAGTCAGGAAAAAGCTAAGGCCGGCTTCTTCAGGCAAAAGTTTGCATCCTGTAGCTCCAACTCCAAAAGTTCTGGGACACTGTGAAGTCCATGGAGAACAAGAGCACCTCCTCCCAGCTGCCCACTGCACTGAGGCTAGGAACACGGTCTCCACCGATAAATCCATGATTATCGAAAACTTCAATAAGCACTTCTCAACGGCTGTATACCTTCCGCCTGGCTCCAACCTCGGCCAACAGCTCCGCCCCCCCGTGAGTTCCTCACCCAAGCCTCTCCAGGTTCTCCTTTACCCAAATCCAGATAGCAGATGTTCTGAGAGCTGCAAAACCTGGACCCGTACAAATCAGCTGGGCTTGACAATCTGGACCCGCTATTTCTGAAACTATCTGCCGCCATTGTCGCAACCCCTATTACCAGCCTGTTCAACCTCTCTTTCATATCGTCTGAGATCCCCAAGGATTGGAAAGCTGCCATGAGTCATCCCCCCTCTTCAAAGGAGGAGACACCCTGGACCCAAACTGCTATAGACCTATATCCATTCTGTCTTGCCGATCTAAGGTCTTCAAAAGCCAAGTCAACAAACAGGTCACTGACCATCTGGATCCACTGCATTCTCCGCTGTGCAATCTGGTTTCCGGCGGTCACGGTGCACCTCAGCCACACTCAAGGTACTAAATGATATCATAACCGCCATCGATAAAAAGACAGTACTGTGCAGCCGTCTTCATCGACTCCGCCAGGCTTTACGACTCTGTCAATCACCAAATTCTTATCGGGCAGACTCCAGCAGCCTCGGTTTCGGATGACTGCCTTGCCTGGTTCACCAATTACTTTGCAGACAGAGTTCAGTGTGTCAAATCAGAGGGCATGCTGTCCGGTCCTCTGGCAGTCTCTATGGGGTGCCCACAGGGTTCATTCTCGGGCCGACTCTTTTCTCTGTATATATCAATGATGTTGCTCTTGCTGCGGGCGATTCTGATCCACTCTACGCAGACGACACCATTCTATATACTTTCGGCCCGTCATTGACACTGTGCTATCAAACCTCCAAACGAGCTTCAATGCCATACAGCACTCCTTCCTCGTGGCCTCCAACTGCTCTTAAACGCGGTAAAACCAAATGCATGCTTTTCAACCGACGCTACCTGCACCCGCATGCCCGACTAGCATCACCACCTGGATGGTTCCAACCTTGAATATGTGGACATCTATAGTACCTAGGTGTCTGGCTAGACTGCAAACTCTTCCAGACTCACATCAAACATCTCCAATCAAAAATCAAATCCAGAGTCGGCTTTCTATTCCGCAACAAAGCCTCCTTCACTCACGCTGCCAAGCTTACCTAGTAAAACTGACTATCCTACCGATCCTCGACTTGGCGATGTCATCTACAAAATGGCTTCCAATACCTCTACTCAGCAAACTGGATGCAGTCTATCACAGTGCCATCCGTTTGTCACTAAAGCACCTTATACCACCCACCACTGCGACTTGTATGCTCTAGTCGGCTGGCCCTCACACTACATATTCGCGCCAGACCCACTGGCTCCAGGTCATTTACATAAGTCCATGCTAGGTAAAGCTCCGCCTATCTCAGTTCACTGGTCACGATGGCAATCACCTATCCGTAGCACGCGCCCAGCAGGTGTATTCTCACTGATCATCCTTTGAAGCCAACACCATTTGGCCGCCTTCGCTCCAGTACTCTGCTGCCTGTGACTGGAACGAATTGCACCGGCTAGTTGAGACTTATCTCTCATACCAACTTCAAACATCAGGCTATCCGGGAAAGCAGCTAACCGATCGCACAGCTGTACAGGCTCCAGGTAAATAGCTCACCCTTTTTCACCTACCTCATTCCCATACTGTTTTTATACTGTTTTATTTATTTACTTTTCTGCTCTTTTGCACACCAATATCTCTACCTGTACATGCCCATCTGATCATTTATCTACTCCAGTGTTAATCAAGAAAATTGTATTATCTTCGCCTACCTCCTCATGCCTTTTGCACACATTGCATATAGACTGCCCATTTTTTCACTGTGTTATTGACTTGCTAATTGTTTACTCCATGTAACTCTGTGTTGTCTGTTCACTGCTATGCTTTATCTTGGCCAGGTCGCAGTTGCAATGAGAGAACTTGTTCTCAACTAGCCTACCTGGTTAAATAAAGGTGAAATAAAAAAATAAAATAAAACCACTAGGCTACCCTGCCACTTACACTCTAACCACTAGGCTACCCTGCCGCCTCTACACTCTAACCACTAGGCTACCCTGCCACCTCTACACTCTAACCACTAGGCTACCCTGCCCTCTACACTCTAACCACTAGGCTACTCCTGCCACCTCTACACTCTAACCACTAGGCTACCTGCCCCCTCTACACTCTAATCACTAGGCTACCCTGCCACCTCTACACTCTAACCACTAGGCTACCATGCCACCTCCACACTCTAACCACTAGGCTACCCTGCCCCCTCTACACTCTAACCACTAGGCTACCCTGCCCTCTACACTCCCAAATAACCACTAGGCTACCCTGCCACCTCCTCTACACTCTAACCACTAGGCTACCCTGCCCTCTACACTCTAATCACTAGGCTACCCTGCCACCTCTACACTCTAACCACCAGGCTACCCTGCCCCCTCTACACTCTAATCACTAGGCTACCCTGCCACCTCTACACTCTAACCACTAGGCTACCCTGCCGCCCTCCACTCTAAACCACTAGGCTACCTCCTAACCACTAGGCCACCAGTCCTTTACACTCTAACCACTAGGCTACCACCGTCTCCTACACTCTAACCACTAGGCTACCCTGCCACCTCTACACTCTAACCACTAGGCAACCCTGCCCCCTCTTACACTTCAATCACTAGGCCACCTGCCTCTCTACACTCTAACCATCAGGGCTACCCTAAGCACTTACACTCTAACCACTAGGCTACTCTGCTCTCACTCTCACTCTAATCACTTAGGCTACTTCTGCCTCTATTAATTTCCCCAACCACTAGGCTACCCTGCCGCCACCTAACCACTAGGCTACCCTGCCCTCTACACTCTAACCACTAGGCTACCTGCCACCTCTAGGCTCTAATCACTAGGCTACCCTGCCGCTCTACACTCTAATCACTAGGCTACCCTGCCACCTCCTACACTCTAACCACTAGGCCACCTCTGCCCTCTACACTCTAACCACTAGGCCACCCTGCCTCTACACTCTAACCACTAGGCTACCTGCCACCTCTACACTCTAACCACTAGGCTACCTGCCACCTCTACACTCTAACCACTAGGCTACCCTGCCGCCTCTACACTCTAACCACTAGGCTAACCTGCCGCGTCTACACTCTAACCACTAGGCTACCCTGCCACCTCTACACTCTAACCACTAGGCTACCCTGCCACCTCTACACTCCTAACCACTAGGCTACCCTGCCACCTCTACACTCTAACCACTAGGCTACCTGCCACCTCTACACTCTAACCACTAGGCTACCCTGCCACCTCTACACTCTAACCACTAGGCTACCCTGCCACCTCTACACTCTAACCACTAGGCTACCCTGCCAGCCTCTACACTCTAACCACTAGGCTACCTACCACCTCTACACTCTAACCACTAGGCTACCCTGCCACCTCTACACTCTAACCACTAGGCTACCCTACCGCCTCTACACTCTAACCACTAGGCTACCTACCACCTCTACACTCTAACCACTAGGCTACCCTGCCACCTCTACACTCTAACCACTAGGCTACCCTGCCACCTCTACACTCTAACCACTAGGCTACCCTGCCGCCTCTACACTCTAACCACTAGGCTACCTACCACCTCTACACTCTAACCACTAGGCTACCTGCCCCCTCTACACTCTAACCACTAGGCTACCCTGCCGCCTCTACACTCTAACCACTAGGCTACCTACCACCTCTACACTCTAACCACTAGGCTACCCTGCCACCTCTACACTCTAACCACTAGGCTACCTACCACCTCTACACTCTAACCACTAGGCTACCCTGCCACCTCTACACTCTAACCACTAGGCTACCTACCACCTCTACACTCTAACCACTAGGCTACCCTGCCACCTCTACACTCTAACCACTAGGCTACCTGCCACCTCTACACTCTAACCACTAGGCTACCCTGCCACCTCTACACTCTAACCACTAGGCCACCCTGCCACCTCTACACTCTAACCACTAGGCTACCCTGCCTCCTCTACACTCTAACCACTAGGCTACCTGCCACCCTCTACACTCTAACCACTAGGCCACCCTGCCACCTCTACACTCTAACCACTAGGCTACCCTGCCTCCTCTACACTCTAACCACTAGGCCCTGCCACCTCTACACTCTAACCACTAGGCCACCTGCCACCTCTACACTCTAACACTAAGGCTACCCTGCCTCCTCTACACTCTAACCACTAGGCTACCCTGCCACCTCTACACTCTAACCACTAGGCCACCCTGCCACCTCTACACTCTAACCACTAGGCTACCTGCCACCTCTACACTCTAACCACTAGGCTACCCTGCCTCCTCTACACTCTAACCACTAGGCACACCCACCTCTACACTCTAACCACTAGGCCACCCTGCCTCTACACTCTAACCACTAGGCTACCCTGCCACCTCTACGCTCTAACCACTAGGCTACCTGCCACACTCTACACTCTAACCACTAGGCTCACCGCCACCTCTACACTCTAACCACTAGGCTACCCTGCCACCTCTACACTCTAACCACTAGGCTACCCTGCCACCTCTACACTCTAACCACTAGGCTACCTGCCACCTCTACACTCTAACCACTAGGCTACCCTGCCACCTCTACACTCTAACCACTAGGCTACCCTGCCACCTCTACACTCTAACCACTAGGCTACCTGCCACCTCTACACTCTAACCACTAGGCTACCTGCCTCCCCTCTACACTCTAACCACTAGGCTACCTGCCACCTCTACACTCTAACCACTAGGCCACCCTGCCCCCTCTACACTCTAACCACTAGGCTACCTGCCCCCTCTACACTCTAACCACTAGGCTACCTGCCTCTACACTCTAACCACTAGGCCACCTGCCCCCTCTACACTCTAACCACTAGGCTACCTGCCACCTCTACACTCTAACCACTAGGCCACCTGCCCCTCTACACTCTAACCACTAGGCTACCTGCCACCTCTACACTCTAACCACTAGGCTACCTGCCCCTCTACACTCTAACCACTAGTCTACCTGCCACCTCTACACTCTAACCACTAGGCTACCCTGCCACCTCTACACTCTAACCACTAGGCTACCTGCCACCTCTACACTCTAACCACTAGGCTACCCTGCCACCTCTACACTGTAACCACTAGGCTACCTGCCACCTCTACACTCTAACCACTAGGATACCCTACCTCCTCTACACTAACCACTAGGCTACCCTGCCACCTCTACACTCTAACCACTAGGCTACCCTGCCACCTCTACACTCTAACCACTAGGCTACCTGCCTCCCCTACACTCTAACCACTAGGCTACCCTGCCCCCTCTACACTCTAACCACTAGGCTACCCTGCCACCTCTACACTCTAACCACTAGGCTACCCTGCCACCTCTACACTTTAACCACTAGGCTACCCTGCCACCTCTACACTGTAACCACTAGGCTACCTGCCACCTCTACACTCTAACCACTAGGATACCCTACCTCCTCTACACTCTAACCACTAGGCTACCCTGCCACCTCTACACTCTAACCACTAGGCTACCCTGCCACCTCTACACTCTAACCACTAGACTACCTGCCACCTCTACACTCTAACCACTAGGCTACCCTGCCACCTCTACACTCTAACCACTAGGCTATTTCCTCACTCTACACTCTAACCACTAGACTACCCTGCCACCTCTACACTCTAACCACTAGGCTACCCTGCCTCCTCCCACTCTAACCACTAGGCTACCCTGCCACCTCTACACTCTAACCACTAGACTACCTGCCACCTCTACACTCTAACCACTAGGCTACCCTGCCACCTCTACACTCTAACCACTAGACTACCCTGCCACCTCTACACTCTAACCACTAGGCTACCCTGCCACCTCTACACTCTAACCACTAGGCTACCCTGCCACCTCTACACTCTAACCACTAGGCTACCCTGCCACCTCTACACTCTAACCACTAGGCTACCTGCCACCTCTACACTCCCAACCACTAGGCTACCCTGCCA
>NW_026282726.1:0-4544 GCF_023373465.1 Oncorhynchus keta
TGTCTATTATATTATGACAGACCAGCTAGATCTATTGTCTCTATTATATTATGACAGACCATCTAGATCTACTGTCTCTTATTATATATATGACAGACCAGCTAGATCTATTGTCTCTATTATATTATGACAGACCATCTAGATCTACTGTCTCTATTATAATATGACAGACCAGCTAGATCTACTGTCTCTATTATAATATTACAGACCAGCTAGATCTACTGTCTCCATTATATTCTGACAGACCAGCTTGATCTACTGTCTCTATTATAACATGACAGACCAGCTAGATATACTGTCTCTATTATATTATGACAGACCTGCTCAATCGACTATCTCTATTATGACATGACAGACCAGCTTGATCTACTGTCGCTATTATAATATTACAGACCAGCTAGATCTACTGTCTCTATTATATTATGATAGACCAGCTAGATCTACTGTCTCCATTATATTCTGACAGACCAGCTTGATCTACTGTCTCTATTATAACATGACAGACCAGCTAGATATACTGTCTCTATTATATTATGACAGACCTGCTCAATCGACTATCTCTATTATGACATGACAGACCAGCTTGATCTACTGTCGCTATTATATTATGACAAACCAGCTAGATCTACTGTCTCTATTATATTATGACAGACCAGCTAGATCTTCTGTCTCTATTATATTATCACAGACCAGCTTGATCTACTGTCGCTATTATAATATTACAGACCTGCTAGATATACTGTCTCTATTATAACATGACAGACCAGCCAGATCTACTGTCTCTATTATATTATGACAAACCAGCTAGATCTACTGTCTCTATTATAACATGACAGACCAGCGAGATATACTGTCTCTATTATATTATGACAAACCAGCTAGATCTACTGTCTCTATTATAATATGACAGACCAGCTCGATCTCCTGTCTCAATTATAATATTACAGACTAGCTCGATCTGCTGTCGCTATTATATTATGATAGACCAGCTAGATCTACTGTCTCTATTATATTATGATAGACCAGCTAGATCAACTGTCTCTTTGTGTCTATTATATTATGACAGACCTGCTCGATCAACTGTCTCTTTGTGTCTATTATATTATGACAGACCAGCTGTCAGACTACTGTCTCTATTATATTATGACAGACCATCTAGATCTACTGTCTCTATTATAATATGACAGACCAGCTAGATCTATTGTCTCTATTATATTATGACAGACCATCTAGATCTACTGTCTCTATTATAATATGACAGACCAGCTAGATCTACCGTCTCTATTATAATATTACAGACCAGCTAGATCTACTGTCTCCATTATATTCTGACAGACCAGCTTGATCTACTGTCTCTATTATAACATGACAGACCAGCTAGATATACTGTCTCTATTATATTATGACAGACCTGCTCAATCGACTATCTCTATTATGACATGACAGACCAGCTTGATCTACTGTCGCTATTATAATATTACAGACCAGCGAGATCTACTGTCTCTATTATATTATGACAGACCAGCCTGATTCGCTGTCGCTATTATATTATTACAGACCAGCTAGATCTACTCTCTCTATTATATTATGACAGACCAGCTAGATATACTGTCTCTATTATAACATGACAGACCAGCCAGATCTACTGTCTCTATTATATTATGACAAACCAGCTAGATCTACTGTCTCTATTATAACATGACAGACCAGCGAGATATACTGTCTCTATTATATTATGACAAACCAGCTAGATCTACTGTTTCTATTATAATATGACAGACCAGCTCGATCTCCTGTCTCAATTATATTATGACAGACCAGCTAGATCAACTGTCTCTTTGTGTCTATTATATTATGACAGACCTGCTCGATCAACTGTCTCTTTGTGTCTATTATATTATGACAGACCAGCTAGATCAACTGTCTCTTTGTGTCTATTATATTATGACAGAACTGCTCGATCAACTGTCTCTTTGTGTCTATTATATTATGACAGACCAGCTAGATCTACTGTCTCTATTATATTATGGCAGACCATCTAGATCAACTGTCTCTATTATAATATGACAGACCAGCTAGATCTATTGTCTCTATTATAACATGACAGACCAGCTAGATCTACTGTCTCTATTATAACATGACAGACCAGCTCGATCTACTGTCTCTATTATATTATGACAGACCAGCGAGATCTACTGTCTCTATTATATTATGACAGACCTGCTAGATCGACTGTCTCTATTATATTATCACAGACCAGCTAGATCTACTGTCTCTATTATATTATGACAGACCTGCTAGATCTACTGTCTCTATTATAATATGACAGACCAGCTAGATCTATTGTCTCTATTATATTATGACAGACCATCTAGATCTACTGTCTCTATTATAATATGACAGACCAGCTAGATCTACCGTCTCTATTATAATATTACAGACCAGCTAGATCTACTGTCTCCATTATATTCTGACAGACCAACTTGATCTACTGTCTCTATTATAACATGACAGACCAGCTAGATATACTGTCTCTATTATATTATGACAGACCTGCTAGATCTACTGTCTCTATTATATTATGACACACCAGCTAGATCTACTGTCTCTATTATAATATGACAGACCAGCTCGATCTCCTGTCTCAATTATATTATGACAGACCAGCTAGATCAACTGTCTCTATTATATTATGACAGACCAGCTAGATCTACTGTCTCTATTATATTATGACACACCAGCTACATCTACTGTCTCTATTATATTATGACAGAACAGCTAAATCTACTGTCTCTATTATATTATGACAGACCAGCGAGATCTACTGTCTCTATTATATTATGACAGACCTGCTAGATCGACTGTCTCTATTATATTATCACAGACCAGCTAGATCTACTGTCTCTATTATATTATGACAGACCTGCTAGATCTACTGTCTCTATTATATTATGACAGACCAGCTAGATCTACTGTCTCTATTATAATATGACAGACCAGCTCGATCTCCTGTCTCAATTATATTATGACAGACCAGCTAGATCAACTGTCTCTTTGTGTCTATTATATTATGACAGACCAGCTAGATCTATTGTCTCTATTATATTATGACAGACCATCTAGATCTACTGTCTCTATTATAATATGACAGACCAGCTAGATCTACTGTCTCTATTATAACATGACAGACCAGCTAGATCTACTGTCTCTATTATAACATGACAGACCAGCTAGATCTACTGTCTCTATTATAACATGACAGACCAGCTAGATCTACTGTCTCTATTATAACATGACAGACCAGCTAGATCTACTGTCTCTATTATATTATGACAGACCAGCTAGATCTACTGTCTCTATTATAACATGACAGACCAGCGAGATCTACTGTCTCTATTATATTATGACAGACCAGCTAGATCTAATGTCTCTATTGTATTATGACAGACCAGCTAGATCTACTGTGTCTATTATATTATGACAGACCAACTTGATCTACTGTCTCTATTATAACATGACACACCAGCTACATCTAATGTCTCTATTATATTATGACAGACCAGCTAGATCTACTTTCGCTATTATAATATTACAGACCAGCTAGATCTACTGTCTCTATTATAACATGACAGACCAGCTACATCTACAGTCTCTGCTATATTATGACACACCAGCTACATCTAATGTCTCTATTATATTATGACAGACCAGCTAGATCTACTGTCTCTATTATATTATGACAGACCAGGTAGATCTACTGTCTCTATTATAACATGACAGACCAGCTACATCTACAGTCTCTGGTATATTATGACACACCAGCTACATCTAATGTCTCTATTATAATATTACAGACCAGCTAGATCTACTGTCTCTATTATATTATGACAGACCAGCTAGATCTACTGTCGCTATTATAATATTACAGACCAGCTAGATCTACTGTCTCTATTATATTATGACAGACCAGCTACATCTACTGTCTCTATTATAACACGACAGACCGGCTAGATCTACTGTCTCTATTATATTATGACAAACCAGCTAGATCTACTGTCTCTATTATATTATGACAGACCAGCTGGATCTACAGTCTCTATTATAATATGACAGACCAGCTCGATCTCCTGTCTCAATTATATTATGACAGACCAGCTAGATCAACTGTCTCTTTGTGTCTATTATATTATGACAGACCTGCTCGATCAACTGTCTCTTTGTGTCTATTATATTATGACAGACCAGCTAGATCTACTGTCTCTATTATATTATGACAGACCAGCTAGATCTATTGTCTCTATTATATTATGACAAACCAGGTACATCTACTGTAGACCAGCTAGATCTACTGTCTCTATTATAACATGACAGACCAGCTAGATATACTGTCTCTATTATATTATGACAAACCAGCTAGATCTACTGTCTCTATTATAATATGACAGACCAGCTCGATCTCCTGTCTCAATTATATTATGACAGACCAGCGAGATCAACTGTCTCTATTATAATATGACAGACCAGCTAGATCTATTGTCTCTATT
>NW_026282727.1:0-2428 GCF_023373465.1 Oncorhynchus keta
TATTATGTTTGACAGACCAGCTAGATCTACTGTCTCTATTATATTATGGCAGACCAGCTAGATCTACTGTCTCTATTGTATGACATACCAGCTAGATCTACTGTCTCTATTATATTATGTCAGACCAGCTAGATCTACTGTCTCTATTATTTTATGACAGACCAGCTAGATCTACTGTCTCTATTATATTATGACAGACCAGCTAGATCTACTGTCTCGATTATTTTATGACAGACCAACGAGATCTACTGTCTCTGTTACATTATGACAGACCAGCTAGATCTACTGTCTCTGTTGTATGACATACCATCTAGATCTACTGTCTCTATTATATTATGACAGACCAGCTAGATCTACTGTCTATTATATTTTGACAGACCAGCTAGATCTACTGTCTCTGTTATATTATGACAGACCAGGTAGATCTACTGTCTCTATTATATGATGACAGACCAGCAAGATCTACTGTCTCTATTATTTTATGACATACCAGCTAGATCTACTGTCTCTGTTGTATGACATACCAGCTAGATCTACTGTCTCTATTATATTATGACAGACCAGCAAGATCTACTGTCTATATTATATTTTTACAGACCAGCTAGATCTACTGTCTCTGTTATATTATGACAGACCAGGTAGATCTACTGTCTCTGTTATATTATGACAGACCAGCCAGATCTACTGTCTCTATTATATTATGACAGACCAGCCAAATCTACTGTCTCTATTATATGACAGACCAGCTAGATCTACTGTCTCTATTATGTTTTGACAGACCAGCTAGATCTACTGTCTCTATTCTATTATGACAGACCAGATAGATCTGATGTCTCTATTATATTATGACAGACCAGCTAGATCTACTGTCTTTATGTCTCTATTATATTATGACAGACCAGCGAGATCTACTGTCTCTATTGTATGACATACCAGCTAGATCTACTGCCTCTATTATATTATGACAGACCAGCAAGATCTACTGTCTCTGTTATTATATTATGACAGACCAGCGAGATCTACTGTCTCTATGATGTATGACATACCAGCTAGATCTACTGCCTCTATTATATTATGGCAGACCAGCAAGATCTACTGTCTCTATTGTATGACAGACCAGCTAGATCTACTGTCTCTATTATATTATGACAGACCAGCTGATCTCTGTCTCTATTATTTTATGACAGACCAGATAGATATACGTTCTCTTTTACATTATGACAGACCAGCTAGATCTACTGTCTATTATTTTTATGACATACCAGCTAGATCTACTGTCTCTATTATTTTTGACAGACCAGCTAGATCTACTGTCTCTATTATTTATGGACAGACCAGCTAGATCTACTGTCTCTATTATTTTATGACAGACCAGCTAGATTCACTGTCTCTATTATATTATGTCAGACCAGGTAGATCTACTGTCTCTATTATATCATGACAGACCAGCTAGATCTACTCTCTCTATTATATTATGACAGACCTGCTAGATCTACTGTCTCGATTATATTATGACAGACCAGCGAGATCTACTGTCTCTGTTACATTATGACAGACCAGCTAGATCTACTGTCTCTATTATATTATGACAGACCAGCTAGATCTACTGTCTCTGTTACATTATGACAGACCAGCTAGATCTACTGTCTCTATTATATTATGACAGACCAGCTAGATCTACTGTCTCTATTATATTATGACAGACCAGCTAGATCTACTGTCTCTATTATATTATGACAGACCAGCCAGATCTACTGTCTCTATTATATTATGACAGACCAGCTAGATCTACTGTCTCTATTATATTTATGACAGACCAGCTAGATCTACTGTCTATATTGTATGACATACCAGCTAGATCTACTGTCTCTATTATATTATGACAGACCAGCAAGATCTACTGTCTCTGTTACATTATGACAGACCAGCTAGATCTACTGTCTATATATTTTATGACAGACCAGCTAGATCTACTGTCTCTATTATTTTATGACAGACCAGCTAGATCTACTGTCTCTGTTACATTATGACAGACCAGCTAGATCTACTGTCTCTATTATATTATGACAGACCAGCTAGATCTACTGTCTCTGTTATATTATGACAGACCAGGTAGATCTACTGTCTCTATTATATTATGACAGACCAGCCAGATCTACTGTCTCTGTTATATTATGACAGACCAGCCAGATCTACTGTCTCTATTATATTATGACAGACCAGCTAAATCTACTGTCTCTATTATTTTATGACAGACCAGCTAGATCTACTGTCTCTATTATATTTATGACAGACCAGCTAGATCTACTGTCTCTATTATTTTATGACAGACCAGATAGATCTGACTGTCTCTATTATATTTATGACAGACCAGCTAGATCTACTGTCTTTGTCTCTATTATTTTATGACAGACCAGCGAGATCTACT